>NC_072738.1:35397235-35547851 GCF_026930045.1 Uloborus diversus
ACTTCAGCAGGGTGTAATATAGGTCCTATTATGTACATGAACAGCTATTTCCAATATGTTACTTCCAAGGCGGGACCCTGTCTGAAAAAAAAAAAAAAGGTACGGTCTTCACCATCTGAAACACTTATAATAAATAATTTATGCGTCAAAAACATATATTTTACTGCGCGCTCTCTCTCTCTTACCATACCTCCCTATTTATTTTCATCATTACACTACTCGTGAGGTTCCCTGTTAAAAACTGGCCGACTTCACTATAATCGCATTTCTCTTTTAGATCACGCCTCGGGAATTTAAATATTTTTTCTTAATATGCATGATAAGTTTAAAGCATCGAAACAACGTTTAATTTGAATAGAAGGCAATAAGAATTATTTACTCAAATAAAACTAGTATGTTGTGGCCATCACGAAACTTTCTTCTATATTTTTCTTTCTTTTCTGATCCCTCCCCATGCTTGACGAGGAAGCAATATTCCCAACAAAAACAAAATTACACATGCAAAACTTGACGACTATCCCAATGTCTGAATTATTGCAAAAGCAAAGCAAAGAGCGAAAATTAAAAGTTATTTTAAAAGCCTTGCTTGAATTAATTACAAATATTTTATTTGTTAACAAACATAAGATGGCAACAGTTAAAAATTTTAAATCATTGAGATAATATTTCCTATCATTTCCATACAATTAAAATCACGAGAAATACGCAGACGACAATCTATTACGATTTATCTTTCTTATTGTTGCATTAATAAAGCTATTTTTATTCGCAAAAAAAAAAAAAATCAACACCTCTTGGAGCGATTGGCGTCAAAATTGAACCAAAGCCTGTTTACGTATGGATTCACATATATTCCAAATTTCAACCAGAACGTAGCATTACTTCTTGAGATAGGGTACTCACAATGGAAAAAAAGAACGGGCGATTGCGCTACCCCCTTTTTAGCTGTTGACACCAAAATAAAATCAGCTCTTATACCCACTAAGGGCTACTTGCCGATAAATTTTTCTTTCATTCCGTTCATTATTTCTTGAGATACAGCAGTCACAATTGACGACAAAAAAACGTTCTATAGCTCAACCCCCGTTTAAGTTATTGACACCAAAATTGAATCAGCACCTGTTCCTGTTAATGGCAACATATGGACCAAATTTTGTTTGATTCCGCCAGTTACTTCCTGAGGAATAGCAAGCACGCGTAACTCAAAAAACGTCCCATTGCTCCACCCCCCTTGGAGGAATTCGCGCCAAAAACCAATGGGCACAAGTTCACATACGGGCACATATGTGTACCAAATTTCGTTCGATTTCATGCGGTAGTTTTTGCTGTAGAGCGGCCACAAAAAACTGGTCACACACAGACGTGACACACATACATACACACACACATACATACACACACACACACACACACAGACAGACAGACATTTTCCAAAAATAGTCGAAATGAACTCAGCACACCTCAAAACGTTCGAATCCGTCAAAATTCGAAATTCGAAAATTTGCACGAATCCAATACTTTCTTCTATATATTAGATATAGAAGAAAGTAACTAGTATGTTGTGGCCATCACGAAACTTTCTTCTATATTTTTCCTTTTTCTGATCCCTCCCCATGCTTGACGAGGAAGCAATATTCCTAACAGAAACAAAATTACACATGCAAAAACTTGACGACCATCCCAATGTCTGAATTATTGTAAAAACAAAACAAAGAGCGAAAATTGAAAGTTACTTTAAAAGCCTTACTTGAATTAATTACAAATATTTTATTTATTAACAAACATAAGATGGCAACAGTTAAAAATTTTAAATCATTGAGATAATATTTCCGATCATTTCCATACAATTAAAATCACGAGAAATACGCAGACGACAATCTATTACGATTTATCTTTCTTATTGTTGCATTAATAAAACTATTTTTATTCGCAAAAAAAAAAAAAAAAAAAAAAATCAACACCTCTTGGAGCGATTGGAGTCAAAATTGAACCAAAGCCTGTTTACGTATGGATTCACATATATTCCAAATTTCAACCAGAACGTAGCATTACTTCTTGAGATAGGGCACTCACAATGGAAAAAAAGAACGGGCGATTGCGCTACCCCCCTTTTTAGCTGTTGACATCAAAATAAAATCAGCTCTTATACCCACTAAGGGCTACTTGTCAAAAAATTTTTGTTTGATTCCGTTCGTTATTTCTTGAGATACAGCAGTCACAATTGACGACAAAAAACGTTCTATAGCTCAACCCCCCTTTGAGTTATTGACACCAAAACTGAATCAGCACCTGCTCCTGTTAATGGCAACATATGGACCAAATTTTGTTTGATTCCGCCAGTTACTTCCTGAGGAATAGCAAGCACGCGTAACTCAAAAAACGTCCCATTGCTCCACCCCCCTTGGAGGAATTCGCGCCAAAAACTAATGGGCACAAGTTCACATAGGGGCACATATGTGTACCAAATTTCGTTCGATTTCATGCGGTAGTTTTTGCTGTAGAGCGGCCACTAAAAACTGATCACACACAGACGTGACACACATACATACACACACACATACATACATACACACACACACACAGACAGACAGACATTTTCCAAAAATAGTCGAAATGAACTCAGCACACCTCAAAACGTTCGAATCCGTCAAAATTCGAAATTCGAAAATTTGCACGAATCCAATACTTTCTTCTATATATTAGATATAGAAGAAAGTAATAATAACTAAGCACTAATTTAACTAAATATAGACACTTTCTCGTAAAAAATTCAATTATTTCCCAGTTTTAATGTTACTTCCAAATAACAAGAAACATACGTGACTTCAATTAAAGCTTAATCGAACCCGGTCGCTTTAAAAAAAAAAACAAAGGAAATTTTCAAAGCATAAAAGTTTAACAGCACGAATAATTCGCTTGAAAATTTTATTGCACAACGCTATTCAAGCTTTTTTGTTTCGTTGAAAAACCGGTGTAGCGCAGAAATCTTATTCGAATGCGTTGCGGTTCAACTAGTTTAGCTGATTTTACATCGTTCTACTTGTTAAAACATCTGGCAACTGGAAGATAAAATCTAAATCTATAAATTGAATTTCCTTTTGAACTGAAAAATGCAGCTAGAGATAAATGAGGGTGCTAAATAATCTACACAAATAAAACAGAGTTTAGGTATGTGTACGACTGTTTACGGTCGTTCCCTGGAAAGACGAAAGGTCTAGACACAGGGGCGGACTGGGTCGTGGCCGTCGCTAGACCCTTGCGACGGTCACGACTGGGTCCCCCGCGAGGAGGCTAACCTTGAATCCCAAAGGGCGAAAAAAAAAAAAAAAAAGACAAAGCCGCGCAAGTTTAAAAGTACTAAAAAAATAATTAAAAAAAAAACAAAAGTGCACATGTTTGAGGACACATAAAAGAAACCCACGAAGGCACACAGGTTTCAGGGCGCAAGTTAAAAAAAATATATACCGAAGGTTTGAGGGCGCATAAATAAAAAAACCGAGGCGCACACGTTCGAGGAAGCAAAATAAGTAAAGTAAAATAGAATTAAAAAAAGGGGGGTCGAGAGCGGGGGGAGGGACAATGCGCACACAAAAAACCGAAGGAGCTCAGGTTAAAGGATGCAACAAAAAAAAAAAGTGGGGGGGGGGGGGGTTCAAAGGCGAAAAAGAAAGAGAAAAAAACGAACTCGCACAGGTTTAAAGGAGCAAAAAAAAAGAAAAAAAAGTGTACACGTTCGAGGGCACAAATAAAATAAAATAAAATACATAGGTTCAAGGAAGCAAAATAATAATAATAATAATAATAATAACAGAGGTGCATGTGTTTGAGAACACACATACAAAAAAAAAAAAAAAAAAAACGAAGGCGCGCAGACGGCGCACAGACAAGAGGGTGCATCGGCCGCTGCCTAGACAGGCCTTTTGTCTGGTCGATTGACAGCCAGGCCCTGATTACTTAATAGGCAAACTAGGCCGTGTCCTGGGGCCCCCACTTTTAAATGACCACAAAATGGCTAAAATTTTGTTTTAGTCAGAGGAGCAGAGAGGTAATATTGTTGTAGCCCATTAAAAGGTTTGACTAGAAGAACCCCCCGAAAAAGGTTTGGCCTAGGGCCCCCAATATTTTAATCAAGTTCCTGTTGCCCCCCCCCCCCCTCCTTCCCAATGTTTTTTCAAAACAATGGAACTATGCATTTTTTTCTAGTATTTTGATGTTTTTCCTTTAACATTCATTGAATTCATACCCCCCCCCCCCTTCCCCCAGAACTATGAAACGACGGGCCTGGGTTTAGAAGTACAACATTTTGATTGCCAGTAGTACTTAGGGTCAGGTTGAGACAGACAAGGGCGGATCCAGAAACTTCTCAAGGGGGGGGGGGATAGATTTTTATTATTTACCCCATATATATATATATATATATATATATATATATATATATATATATATATATATATATATATATAAACAAATACAAATATGATAAAAAATGATTTGAGTTGTTTTAATTCATTGATAATATTGGAACAAGCTGAATCTGATTCAGAAAAAAAAAATGTCTTTCCAACGACATCGAATGCTAGGGGGTATGGGAAATCTTTCATCCCAGTAATAGGCAATTAATGTGAAATTTCTGCCTTAAAATTACAAAAAATCTAATTCGAAGTTTAAAACATAATACCCCAGGTGCAAACAATGGGGGAAGGGGGCTCGAAGTAATTTTGTACAAAATTTCAAGGTTGTAGGTGCTATGGGGTCTCCAGGACGCAAGCCCGCCACAGACTTCCTTTCATTATTTCTTTGACCTTACTTTTTTTTAATACATAGAGAAAATATAAAACTGACCTAATTCAATAATTTTTTCTAATTTAATAAATTTTTGATAAATATTATCATCCCGCGGAACTTAGGTTTTGTGTTTTCAAAGGCTTCAACAAGGTTTTCAAAGGCTTAAAACACAAACCGTCAATTACAGTTCACAATATTTTTTGAGCCGTCTTTTCGATTTTTAATGAATGTGTTAATGAGGCGTTAAAAATATCTATGCATTCACACTCACATACAGACCAAAAACTTGTCGAATCAGAAAAAGAAAAAACGAAAAGAAAATACAAAATACATAAATGTACCTTTTCTAACAACATCTGGTAGCTCACCAATTTCATGGGTTTTATCTTCGTCTTCTTTCTTGAAAAATCCTAATAAATTGATTTGTTTTCTTTTGGACTTATAGCAACTTTTGGAAGTTAGATGTAACCAGTATTCAAGAGGGACAATGACTGAACATTTCCCCGTTTCCTAGAGTGAGGCTCTACAGACAGAATGACTGGCGTCATCAAAAAATCGGCGGCTCTGAATGTCTGATTGCGAAGGTTATGTTTCCCCCCTTCCCCTTTATGATTTGCATTTTAGCCCGTTTTAGACTTTTTCTTTCTCGGTGAAGATCTTGAGGTTTCTGTTTCATCATATTTTCAAGCCAAAATTCAATCCCAACAAAGAAGAACAAAATGTTATAAATTCTTATCCCTATAAAGGCAAGAAATAATGTTCTTTTGCTTCTGAAGAATATTTTGTTTTGCAGATATTTTTTAGTTTTTTTTTTTTTTTGGTTAATTTCGGTAGGTGCCAGGTTATTTATCTCTTGGCTCAAGGGGGGGGGGCGATCGCCCCATCGCCCCCCCCCTTGTATCCGCCCTTGGAGACAGATGCCCATTGAAGCTTAATTCCCCGAATTTGGGTTTATTGTTTTTTAGTTCCATTTTAAGCTAAGTTATATTTTTTAATAATTGCTTGACTTAATTTTTTTTTCCTTTTTTCATCATCTGCAAGAGTTTTAATGTGAAAAAAAATAATTCGTCATTCAAATAAACCATAGAAGGTACTGTAGTCACCAGCTTATGGCGGCTGAAAGAGGGTAAAACGTAGAACCACCCATTTACGTAGTAATGACCCGTTCACTGAATTCTCCGTGAAAAGTTTAAATGTTTTACCTCTTTTGCAAATTTCTTAAATCACCGCAAGGTGGCGTATTCAAGTTCTAGAATTGCGAATCGAAGTGCCGAATGAAATAGAGATGTTTTCTTTATTAGAGCTCTTAAAGCAGTAGTTTCCAATCTGCGGACTGCTTCTCCATAGGGAGGAATAGAGTTATTATAAAGGAAGAGGGGGTGGGGGGAAAGCTAACTCTGCTGTTGTCAAAATATTTGAAAAAAAAAATTAATAATAATAATCTTTACTAGTAATAAAGAAGAAAGTCTGTGTCCCTGGATCTCTGTCTGTTACGCGCATAGCGCCTAGACCGTTCGGCCGATTTTCATGAAATTTCGCACAAAATTAGTTCGTAGCATAGGGATGAGCACCTCGAAGCGATTTTTCGAAAATCCGATTTTTTTCCTTTTCTATTCCAATTTTAAGAACATTTTATCGTACAAATTATCATAACAAGGACGAGTAAATTACCATAACATGGACGAGCAAATTAACATAGCTTATTGGCGAGAAATTCATTATCGATTATTTGTAAATATACAGGTGAACCAAATGACTTTTTAATTTTCTACTACGGGCAAAGCCGTGCGGGTACCGCTAGTTAATAAATAAGTAAATAATATAATGAAAAAAATAAAATAGGTGAAAGAAAATAAGAACCAGTAAAACATCATTGATATGGCATATGTGCCTGCACTAAGAACAGATCTTTTCAATGCCTCCGTGGTTTAAGAAAATATGCGAACGAAAACAAACCTACCCATCTCATTAATAGTTTTATCTTTTCACTAATGTTGCATCTCTAAAAAATATTTTGAGGGCTTTGTTAAATACAGTAAAACTATTGATCTTGATAATTTTGGTGCATAAAAATACGATTGATAAAACATGGTATCATTGCCGTCCAAAAGAGCGAGGGGGGGGGACAGCGAAGCCTAGTGAACATTAATGCGTTTATCAGTTACGAGCTCTCAAACAAAGAACAAAAGAACTTTAACTTCTATTATGTAATTCCATTAATATTCAATTTAGCAAAAAATAAGAAAAAGGCTTTGACATTTTTTTGTAATTTTACTTTGCAAATGATTTTCCATAAATGTTTTTCATTTCTGCTAATTGATGTTTTTAATATTTAACAAAAACTAAACAGTACAATCTTCTGAAAAATTGTTAAGCAAAATATAATAATAACAATCGACATCTTTAAATCAGAACAATTTTTGTGTGCCAAAAGGGAGGTACAGGTATAAAACGCTTCGATATCACTGCTTTAAAAAAAATAACGGAAACAGTGTAACCATCTCAAAACAAAGTTAAAGCCCTTTACGCAAAAAATTCCGTTTCACAGCCTCAATTAAAACAACAAACAGAAATATTTCACACCAAGTGCAGAAACGGATTATTCACACACTTGATTTTCCAAAATTTATCCGGTTTAGTGATACTTTTCTCTGCATAGGCCTACTTGGCCACGGCCTACTGTAGCCTAGTTGACTACCGTAATGATATACAGTGGACGCGCTTATATGAATCACGTTTGTTCTAAACAGTTTTCATTCAAAAAAGCGGCCGATTCAATGAAGCGACTAACTCAATACAGTTGGATATTAAAGTCAAACCAAACAACGTAAGTAGAAGCACAAATTTGTACAAATTTGTGCTTCTACTTACGTTGTTTGGTTTGACTTTACTATTCAGCACAAAGGTATTTATTTATCTTAGTTGGATATTGTTCTCTTTTTGACGATTTGATTTATTAAAGCGGTTGATACAATTAACCACTGATTCAATTAACCGGCGTCCACTGTAGTATCAAGTTTTCGTTTTACGGATAAGTCAATTTATTATTTTACTTACTCGTTCTCAAAAACTGCGAACAGCGCAGTGAAAGTAAATCATGTTTACTGTAAATCTGTGTTTTCCGTTACCCTAATGTTGGTGCAAGGAAACAAACTATTTACAATCCTGTGGACGGGTTCTCAATCGATGGTTCGTCAAAATGGCATTAGTCGTGGAAAAATTCGACCGATCCTCCGAGATTTTTATCTATCCGTATGAGAAAAAAAAAAAAAAAAAAAATACTCACTGAAAATACACGATATTTTTTATGCTTAATTTTGTGACCATTTTTCACAAAGTTCTGTGGTTTTTTTTTTTTTTTGGTTTTTTTTTTCAAAAGTTTATAAAATACAAAATAATAAATAATTACTTGAATACTTACTATTTAAAACTTATTGTAACTAAGTCAGAGCAAAAAGCTTAACACTGGCTTATGCAACAGATGTTTATTATATAACTAGAAAATTGCCCGTCAAGGTATGGCCGGTGAAAATTGCTTCTACATTTGAACAAAGTCATTTCCTGTTTGGTGATATTTTGATACTTGAAATTAGCCCTAACTTCAGTGGATTAACCCTAAACTCCAGGGGATAGCGTGAATTTTCAACCAATGACATCCCCCAACCAATGACAAACCATTTCCCCTGACATGACAATCTTACCAATAAAACAGTTAAGTTACCGGATCGAGTTCAGCCTTGTCACAATTAAGCCTTTCCCTGCATGTTAAACATTAACAAAACATATTATCAAATTATCATGCCGTGGCGTGAGTTTCATTGTTGAAACTCGCGGGTTACTCGATCATTGGCTATTATTTATATGAGGATAAAGTTTTTTCCCCATTGCGTAAAAAATTAATTGGTTATCGATGTTTTTGAAAATTTCCTCTGTTCGCGTCTCAAAAGAGGTTAAGAAACGCTGCCTCGTAGATAACTTTTTCTGGTGTCACACATGGGATACGTGGGGTAAGTGGGATGCAAGCACTTACTAGACGATTTACAGAAAAACCTATTTTCATTGAGATCACCACTCTCCCTTTTTTAGCTATCACAAATAAATAAACTGAAATTATATGTAACATCATTAATAGCTTCCATTTTTTGACAAGAAGAGTATCTGAATTTTTTCTTGAAACATTCCTTTTTCTTGAATATTATCAATTACTAGAGTATCAATATAGTTTTAAAAATTTCATAATTAACTAAATAAGAACAAATGATGGAAAAAATAACTTCTAGGATCAAAAAGTCTAAATATTAAAAGTGCGCAAAAAAATACTGTCGGTTCCAAGAAATATTATTCGATTAAGCGGGGATTTTTAACAATGCATCTACAGCGTGGGAAATATTCGGTTCCGGGATATTTTATTCTTATAAGCGGGTATTCGCTTATCCGTAACGCGATTAAGCGGGGCCAACAGTGTTTGGAAAAATGTTAAATTGCCAAAAACTGAAGTTTTGAGATAGTCTTCCTTACTTAAGAGGGCAGTGCCGTACTATTCTAATTTATTAGATCTCAAATTCAGCGATCTTCTGCCAAAATTCGTGTTTTTATGTGCCTACTCTTCCCAGTAAAAGTTATCCCCTTCCTCCTCCCTATTGATCATTCTGGCTGCACAAGTGACCCACAGTATTTCTTTATTTTACAACTTCCTTTTTGTTCAATCTTGTTTGTTTCTTTAAAAAATACTGTTGCTTTCTTTTTAATCAAATCTGTTTACTATGCGGTATATTGCAAAAAGTATTAAAAACTGTCCAAAAGTTCTTTTATAATACAGTATTCATGTATGAGATTTTATATTCTGAAATAATGCTAAATAAACTAAACAAGAAAGAGCTTACTGCAGATGCAAATTACATTATCAAACAGTACATAATCACTAATGCATCTTCCTAGCGTCGCAGCAGGGCCGCAGAGAGCCAAGGCGGGCCCCTTGTCAGTTATGCCGCCGGGCGCTTTCCGCCCCCCAAAAAAAGAAAAGGGGGAAAAGAAGAAAAAAGAGGGGAAAAGAAAAGGGGAAAAGAGGGGGGAGAAAAATTCAAAACTGCTTACGAAAAAACAATTAACTATTTTAAGTGCCACAACTGTAAATGCCAAAAGAGTAAATTTTACTTAACCTTTACGTTTTCTCTTATTCGGAGTCCCCCCACCCCCCGTCTTTTTATTTCTTCCTTGCTTTTTATTTTTTTTTGAGCAATCACGATTGCTTATTGTTCTCACTTGACCGTCCTTGGCGTTGTGGTTTCTTTTTCAGCTTGAACCAGCGGCCTCTGTAGCACCACCGCCCACCGGCCTCTGCAGGCGCGTAGGAATCCGCTTTTCCTAGTCGGAGGCGTCCATGTCTTGTACACATACATGCTTACACACGCCTACGTGCATACACACAGGTCTACGCACACACACAAGCCTATACATGCATGCACGCGCGCCTACACACACACACACACACAACAACACACACGTAACCGCCCAGGAAGAGGGGCAAGCTTGGGGGGGGGGACAGGAGCCGTTTCAAGAAACAATAACTCCAATTATTAGGGCCCTGTCGCAACTCGTGATTGCGAAGATACACAATTTGAATTCAAAATGTCAGTATTCAAATTATTATTATTTTTTTTTTTTTTTGCTTTTTTTTTTTTTTTTGCGTCAGTGTCGCCAGGCCCCCCAAAGCCCGCGCCCCTAGTTTCCGACTAGGCTGACATGGTCTCTAGTCGGGGCTGCTTCGCAGTCATAAGAAAAGATCCGTGTTGCGAAGCCCACCGTTTTTGTTACACCAAATGTATCCACACGAAACACAAAAATTTTCCATTTCAAAACAATTTCAGAACTTAAATAAGCATCGTCACCAGGAATATCCGAGTCACGACTTCCTTCAAACCACAATAACGAAGTTTGTTACCTTTTTTTGTAAGACTGAATTCCAGATTCTCGAATACAGCTTGTGTGGATTATCACCACTAGATATTTTTTTAAATGCCTTTCAATGTCGAAGCAGAGATATCTAAATGCTTCTTTAATTTCGCGGACCAGCGATTTTCTCCGAATTCTTGGATATTGTTTGTTTCTTAAACGAAAGTAGAAATTTCGATCTTTTAATTGTTTTAAACCGCAACTATGAACTCAAAACGGAAACACTCCAAGTCTGAACATGTTTTGTGTTTTGTTAAACAATCAACGTATATAATGACGAGGATAGGTCAATGGCACAAGAAATGAGTTTCAGAGGTATGAGAAGAAACGCGCCTTTGATTTCCCACAGGCATCATTAAAATTTTGTTGTTTGAAGTTACTCTACTGTGGTAATTTTTTTGTTTTAAATGCTTGATTTTCAGCGGAAACTAAATAAATATATTTTTACAGTTAAACTGAAGTAGATGACCGGGAGGGGGGAGAAAGAAAAACAGATAGAAACCGCCATTTATCTTCCTAGGGCAGTGTACTGTACCAAGGCCTCATATTGACTGCTATAAAAGAATATACATTCATTCTCAAGAGAAATGTTTTCTTATAATCTGAATAATGAGGGGAGGGGTATGCATTTAAGAAGTAGAATAAAACAAGTGAAATTCTTGCGATTAGCATCATTTGACTTGATTTTTATTGTCGCATGTAAATGAATAAGAGTTATCATTGTTTTTGTGTACCCCTGATCATAGGACCGTGAGGAGGGAGGGGGGGGGGGGAACCGTGCATAAGTGAAAAACGCGATTAAAAAAAAAGTTACCTTATAACTCGCGGCGATAACAAGTGCAGTAAAAAATTGTTGCCCACAAGCTATAAATACAGGAATGCCAATTCGCACATGTTGTAAAGTTATTTATATTTGAACCACTACACTAAACTTTGAAAAATCAAATGTATTTATCTATATCAGGGTCTCCAAACTTTTTGGCCAGAGACCATATTTGAAACTTTCTCGAAAATTGCGGGTCATACCCCCCCCCCCTCAAATAGAGAGAGCTCAGCATTCAAATATCTATCATACAAACATTCATGACATTAAAAATTTCTTAATTAACCATCCAGTTAATATTCGTGGAAAAAGGCAATGCATTTTGTATCGCCTTATTAATCCCTTATTGACTTAGGAATATTATCCAACACCTTTTTCCTGTAGGGGAGGGTCAGGAGAAAGGAGTCAGCGCTGAAACTGTTGCCAAAATATAGTGTGAAACAGCTTTTCTAGCTTTCCCAGCAGTTGCAGCAGCTTTAGACTCTCGCTGCTGCATTTACTGAGCAAGCTAGTAAAGATTTTTCATTTTATTTTGGAATGAATGCAGCACTGTCCTAATCTTTCCTTCTTTTCCTCTCCCTCACAAATCTCACCTTTTTTTAAAATTAAATACTCTTATTTTGGGTTTTATTTTCCTTATTTTTTAACGAAACAAAACGAGGGAAAAAAAAGCTTTTTTTTTTAATTATTAGATTAAAAAGCATATTCAACTGAATTCATTCAAATCAAATACGATCGTATGTATCTACCAATATCGCAACCAGAAATTTCCTTTACCCCACCAAGAAGTAAACTTCTTGCTACGCTACTGGAAGATAGAATTCGAACGAATCGAATTGAATCGCCCCTAAGATACAGGAACTGAATTACCCAACCATATTCAGGGATGAGAGTGGTCAAAGAGCAAAAAGGAGGAAATCCAAAAAAATTTTCGTAAAACGGATGATATCCAAAACCGCATCAAAATAGAACCTAAAAGCCATAATATTCAAAAATTAAAAAAAAAAAAAAAAAAAAAAAACCAGTTTTAAAGGTAATATGCATTTAATTAAGTATAAGTAATAATTTTGTACAGTTTGCTGCATTGTACCATTTCTTTCAAGAGTGTTTATTAATAAATAAATTTTGAAAAAGAGGCAACAATTTCTAACCCCTGAGTTATTGAACAAAAGGGTTGGGGGAGTCAGAGGTCAATCTTGGTTGCATCACACAATAGTGCCAACTTTTCACATTTTTTTTAGAGAAAAATACATTTTTTTCATAAAAAACATTTGAGTTTATAGTGTTAAACGAGTGAGAACACAAATTTTAAAATTAGGTATGTTTGTAAAGTAAAAATTTACAACGGAGAGAAAAATCTAAAATTTCTTTATGTGGTAGAACATACTTTTCATATTAAGAATTGAAAATAAATTAATGTCTATGTATATAAACGATTAATTATCTTTTTCCTTGCATTGGAACCCAAAATTTGTCTTTAAAAACTTCCTAACACGATTTCGGAATCAAAAGAACAACTTGCAGCTGCCTCATTTAATCATGAAATCTTAAAACTTTTAACAGGCTGTAAAGCCTAAACGGTTTGAGATTCACCATAAATATTTTTTACAGTTTCTTAAATACACAAAAAAAGTAACCATGCCAAGTTTCAATAAAATTCGAGAATGTGGGTGATATGCCACATTTATTGATTGACTTTTGCATTTTTTCCAAAATAAATTAAAGAAATAAAAATATTATTGAAATGATGAATAAAATAAGCAGATATAAGGTAGCATATAGTGAAAAACCACCCAACATTAAAAATAATTTAAATACTTGCAGGATGCAAAAAGATTGAAATCTCAAGCGAGGCATGCAAATTTCGGCGCTGCACGTGTTTGACATCGTTGGCATGATTCCAAAACATACGTTTTTGGCAGATATCGCGGAGGATGAAGATTCAAAGGAGGAAAATAGAAAAATTAAGAAATCGGGACCGAAAGTTTGAAAAAATCGTATTTTTTTCCCGACTTTTGAGAAAAATAAGGCCTGAAAGAAGCAAAAAAAGGAGGAAAGGTTCTAAAAGTCAACAGAAAAAGCCGGAATTCCGGCAAAAGCCGGAAAAATTTCATCCCTGCATATTGAACATTTTAACGATTGATATCGCATTTATGCAATATATGCGAAAATTAGAAACTAACAAATGTAAATGGATAAGAAATTCTCACAGCGTAATCAAACATACCTAAAAAGTATAACTTTGTTGATTTATTGAGATAAAGCTGGCCTGCTGTCACGAGCCAAATTTTATATGCTTTGAAGCCACTTTTGGTTCGCGGGCCATAGTTTAAAGACCCCCTGATCTATACTGTCAAAACCTGCGAGCATCTGTAGTCCTTTTTCCCAAGGACTGGCAATGTCTACCAGGTCAATGCTGGTGCCGTTGGATACAGGACATCCAGAAGAAGCCATTCTGCCCTAACCCATCTAAACCTAAAGAGATCAGGGATAAGGGGCCCGATATCCAGCCCTGAGGACATTCTCAATCAAAAATTTTTGAAAAAAAACATGATCATTTTTAACTATAGTTGGGGGCAAACCTAACCTAAGAGCATTGTGAAGGCTAAACAGGTCTTAATCAAAGAATTATGAAGCTACCTGTTTAGGTTTGTTCCAACTATAGTTTTTCTGGAAAAAAAAAAGAAAAAAAAAAAAAAAACTCGCAATTTACGGGGTTAAAGAGCATTTGAAACAAAATTCAGAATTTCAAGCCAGCTAATACAAAAGTGAAAATATTTATTTGCACATAACGGAAAATGCCATTAACAATAAAAATTGTGCACAAAAGTTCGTTACAACATTTTGATTTAACATTCAAGTAATCATACATACCAGCAGATTGTATGCAAAACATTTTAAAACTAAGATGCAAAATGTTGTACAATTATGTGACAAACTTGATGGGAGATACATATTTGGATACAAAAATATGTTATACGGACATATGTAAAAAAAAAAAAAACAATATACATGACTAAATGAAAAATAATCATATTATCTTTGTGCTACAATACGATTAAAGTGAAAAACCAACGTAAATAAAGCAAATTTTGCAGAAAATACAGCATATAGCTATTTCAAGGCTACAATGGAGCCTCTTCATCAGTGCAAAAAGCTCAACAACGCAACTGAAAGTCACAAGAGAACTTTTTGCACTGATGAAGAGGTTCCATTGTAGCCTTGAAGTAGCTATATGCTGTATTTTCTTCAAAATTTGAGCATTATTTATGTTGGTTTTTCATTTTAACAATATTATACATGATGCTTGTCAGAAATTTTTGTAATATCAATGATTTTGTAACATCAATATGATAAGGTTGCATTTTCAAGGCTGCTAAAAATGCAAGCAAGCATGCATATTAATAAGCTTATTCTAATAAACATAGTTGCAGAAACATTTTAAAAGATTAAATTTCAGATAAGAAAAGGACTATTCATCTTTTTTTTTTTGAAACAGTCTATAAATCTTCCCTGTAGTAACTTAGACAAACTAAGAAAACTTCAATGAAATGGGTCGGGTAGTTAAAATTTTACCCTGGACATACAAATTTGGAGTTTGTGTTTTATTTATAAAAGATAGATAAGCATTCATTGATTAAACATTTGGCAACAAACTAAAACTTATTGGTTATTATACACTGATGGTCAACACTGGAATGGCACATGCTGCTTATGGGATTAGCAGTATTAAAAATATGTCTTAGATTATTACAAAAATCCTTCATCACAGCATAGAATAGATACTGCATTATAAAAATGACGTGAACAGTTTTGTCACATAACCTCCAGTGGTGACATCAGTTTTGCAAGCCTTATGCAATAGAAGTTTGAGAGAACTTGTATACTGCCGTGCTAAGCACAAAAGTCGCATAAGCATTTTTTATCAAAATTAAGTTAAGGTCAGAGTGGTTCTCTGCTTACGTTCGATAATCTTGACTGGTAGTGAACGGTCGGTTGATCTAGAGCCGCTATATAGATAGGCCGACACATCACAGGGTTTCCGCTACGGTCGCATTTTTCGCATAATGCGAAAACACTATCTGAATTGCGAAAATAAAGCAATGCATTTTCGCTTTTTTGCTCAAATAAAAAATAAATTAGTTTTTTAAATAAAGAAGAAATGTATGATCCTAGAGAGGAAGCGTGCATGGCGATAATCAACTTAATCTTTTTAAAATCTTAGCTGAGATGTTTAAACTACAATTAAGTTCAATAACTATTAGTCTTATCCAGCATTATGTCCCCCCCCCCCAAAAAACTGCTTTATTAGGAGGAGGGAACTGCAATGTTCTAAACACCAATCATGTTTTCTTTTTTTATTTTATGTTTTAAAAGAACTGCTGTTGTACTTATTTCTTCAAGAATGTCACAAATGAAATATGAATTTTATTTTCAACTGGAGATGAAACACACTGAGGCATATATAAATATATGAGAATGTGTAACATTTTAGCATTTTGCTAACATTTTTCCATCAATTTTAGCTTTTATGCTATAGAACTTTTGAACCCAGCTTAAACCCTGACACATCAGCTTAAGTTTAGCCATCTTGTATCAGATTTTTCATTGTTGCGGCGCTAGGGCTACCACAGCAAAGTTTCGTGTTTCGTCAAATTTGCCGTAAATAATATTTTATTTAATAAATAATTCACATGCAGCAAATAATTTCTCGCAGTGAACAATCACCAAACGCGATAACTCGCCAGAAAAGACAACCACGCAAACATGCGCTCCGATTCCAAAATGGCTGATCTTAAGCTGATGTGCCGGTTCGTATATAGAGGGGCTTTAGGTTGATCACATGACAGCTAATGACGTCAGAGGTTACTAACCAGTGGTTCACCAACCAATGCTTCATCGAATGCTTTCGGTTGATCACTGATTACTTGTGCAGACATGAGAATGCTGCGGTTAGTTACCGGTCAGCCGGTTGAGGTCGTCGAACGCAACTCGTATCACATATTTCACCTAAACACAATGTTTTATGGTCGTTTTTCAGAGAGAATATTTTTAAAAAAATTCTTAAAAAGTAGCATCTGAATCAAATACAAGGAGACGTAAAACTTTGAACGTCAACTTTTTACTTTGAATTCAACTGCAGGATAAGACTTGTGCTCAGCACGGCAGTATGCAGGCTGCCAGCAGCCCCACATTTCTAGAATGTGACATGGGGCCTGGAGCAGTCGCATACTTCACACATGCTTAGCATTACCATTGGTAACTTCTGTAATGAGATAATCATTTAAGTTCTCGTAGGTAAGTTTAATAAGCTCTGTATATGTGTCACAAAAGGCGTGTTTCCATGGACAGTTTTGACCCTGCAAATAACCTGCTTTTCACCGCTTTCCAGTTATTTGCCGGGGAAATGTGGATTTTTCTCTCTCCTGCTTCCTTTCGGAGTAAATTCGAGTTTTTACCCAGAATTCATTACGCGAAACAAGTTTGTCTACTTGCTGGGTATAGCCTCAAAGGATGCTGGGTAAAAACCGCTTTCTCTGGTACGATGGATAAATTCTTTGAAGATGTAAAGGGGGAATTTTTCAATCGTTTTTTTGGAGCCGGAGCAGTTATTTGCGAGGTACAAAAGTGTGTTGTAAACGCGGCTAATGGGTGATCATCTCTTTATCTCTCAGAGAAACATCTACGATGTAGAAATTTGAACTTACCCTTTTTTGAATTGAGTGCACTACTGCTGCATTAGTGACTAATGTGGTAACCCAATGCTGAATCTTAACTTCAAACTCCAACAACATTTTAGCAGTCAAAAATTGCATAATATGTGGCATCTAGTTCAAAAGAGAAGTATAACATTGTGCACGACATGTGCACTGTTCAAAAATTTATCACAGTAAAATAAGGCACATATGTGACGCAATACACTATAGACATTCCCATTCTGTTTCAGAAAGACAAAAGAAAGTCAATTAGCTTCTCTATTTCATTTTCTTCTCTTTTGTTTTAGCACATTTCTATCATAAAACAATGAAAATTTCTGTAGATTTCTTTCACAAATTGTATATCTTTCAATATGTGCCTTCACAAATTCTTACAATTTGTGACTTTTAAGTAGGCTTGCCAGACGTCCCGATTTAACCGGGACAGTCCCCAGTTTTCTCTTTTAGATTCATTACCACTCTTTTAGATTCATAATTAGTAACCATTTGTTCATAGCTTTGAGAATAAACTGCCCTATAAAATGCTCCAAAAATCTGCCAGGGGAGTGTGCCCATTTGAATACTAGTGACGCTGGAAGAGGCGGGCATTCCTGTGTCCCGGTTGATTATTTAAGAAATCTGGCAAGCCTACTTTTAAGTAGCAGAATATTCCCAAAATAGAAAGTTAAAACAACAAACGTTTTCAACATTACTACAAAGAAAAGACATTTCAACACAGATGTATAGTACTGACCAATATCCCTTAAATTTGGTATGGTAACAAATCTTTTTCTATACATATTCCACGTTTTTATTTATTTATTTATTTGGAAGAAAATTTATTTCACATGAATTACCGTCAAGCTTGCTTTTAACAAGCATGAAGGGACCATGATATTTGCTTGCTTGCTATGACCAAGTGCTGGCAAAAAAAAAAAATAATAATTGAAAAAAATAACGGTTTGTGAGTAAAATCATAAAAACAACTAACATGCTTGCTTTGTTAAGTTTGTATTTCTGTGCTGTGTTTGCTTTAAACTGTCTTACAGCTTTTTCTTCAGTTATTGTTTTTCTAGAAATGCTCATGGCTTGGAAAAAATCCTCCTTTGCATCCTGACTTCGAATAAAGACCAAAAGTCATTGACTATATCAGGGGTTCACAACCTTTCAGGCTTTGTAACCCCCTTTAAAACTAATGTCATCCCCACATACAATTACAATTATACCCCTATACAATACAGCTAGTACAATTGGAAATCCAGAATGAGAAAATTCTAAAGCTGGCTAAAGTAGCCAGTAATGTAAATTAGTTTGTGTGTAAAACTTAATATTAATATTCTTACCTTGGGGTGCCCATCACCCCTATGAGCAAAGGCGTACACCCCCCTAAATATTGCAAAGATCCCCCCCCCCAAAAAACAAATAAATATCCCTCAAAAAATCTCCTCTAAAATTTCAATGGCGCAGTCAGCGCCATCACTCTCCCCCCCCCCCAGGTGGGAACCTCTGCATAACTTGTACATTCAATACCTTGCTCAGATTTGAAGTATGCTAATGCCCAAAGTCCAAATTTAGAGATATGTGAATGATAATTGCATTAAAACCAGAAAAAGATGACAATGTACATTTGGTACATTTTGTACTTTGTACAACTGCTATTAATTTTAGCTTTTTTATAGTAAAAACTTGAATTAGTTTGGAGGAACACTGCTAACCAACTAGCTGTACATTGCATTAAAACAATTATCTAAATTGGAAAACTTAACAGTTGTGCTGCCACAAGGAAAAGGTTGAGCATTCAAAAATGAGTTGGTAAATACAAAATCTATACACATAGACATAAAAACATACGTACATACAAACTAAGATAATGTGCAAAAGAAGAGAAAAGAATGGAAACATACGAATATTCAAGCAGATCATTAGAAAATACAAGATAACACATTGTGCTCTATTGGTAGCACAGTCAGAAATAACCTTCTGAGTATGTCTGATCTTCTGGCTGCACCACTGGGCTTAATGCTACCCTCCACTTATTTACTTCAATTGAACCTTTAGGTGTATGAAAAAAAAAAAAAAGATGGCAGCAACAGTTTATCACAGTTTCAATTTAGCATGTTCAGTAATTGTGCTTTTTTTTTCACAAATCATTTTATTATTTTTAACTACTTGCTTTTATTTACGTACTAGCTATGTGGTTCGGGTTTGTACGGTCCACCTCGAAAAGAAAAGTTACGTTAAGCGATGCATGTTCAATAATTAAGCTTAAATAAGAGGGAAAAAAACTAAAATTTCCCGACAAAATAATGATTCTTAAATTTCGTCAACGGCAAATCTTAAGTCCTGAATAAATTAAACACAGCTCTCTGTTAATACCACTAAAATCCTTGATTATCTTCTGCTGGCAGTACAAAAAATAAAGTAAAATAAAAAGATAAATGACCACAGAATAATCAAAAGGAAAAATTTTTACCTCAAAGCAAAAGTGAGTATTTTAATTATTTCCAGTCAAGGAAAAAAAGGCAACAGTGATTTCTTTTAAATGTTTTCATTCACAGAGCTTGTTCCAAATGATAAATTTCCGATTTGATTTGGTTGTTCCATTAGGCTTAAAAATGCTTTTAACTCCCCCCCCCCCCCCCCCCCATGATTTTACAATCTTTGTTTTTTTAATTCGAAGGAAGTAAATCAATATTAGGGATATTTTTCACGGCGTTTCGAGTGGGACTTGAGTCAAGAAAATCGGATAATTATTTAGGGTCAAAAGAGTCATTTAATGTCATTTTTGGGTCCCAAAATTAAAGTTCGAACTATTTGGCACTTTTTTGGCGTTTGCTCCCTATATTTCTTCTCAGGTGTCCAAGTAATTCCCTATCAAATTTCGGACCAAGATGCAAGTCAATTGTGGCTTTTTGATTGTGTACTAGGCACAATTCATCAGCATCATACAGGCATCACACACAGGGCCTGATTAAGATATCAGGAAGCCGTAGGCCAAACATTTTCTCGGGGGCCCCCTGTAATCAAACTTTAGTTTTAGCTATGGCTAAAACTTTTATCCATTAGCTAAAACAATTCCAGCAATTTGGGGGGCCCTAATAATAGAGGGCCTTAAGCCATGACCTATTCAGTAATCGGGCCCTGATTTACATCTGATCCTACTACTAAACTTTGCAATTTTGGAGAAACAATGGATCTAGGGAGCATCTACCCCATCCCATTGTGGGGCTCTTCGTGGCTTCTTAGAGGAATCAAGACAGAGGCGACTCAGAGGGAAGCAAGATTGCACACTAGACCATAACTCTGGTTTTCTTGTTCTTGGTTCATTTGTATATAGTCGGTGGAGTTTGTGCAAAAACATTTCACTTCCGGATACCAGTATGAAATTTTGTACAGCACTTATGTTCATATAAGAGAGCAAAAAAACGCCGGGAGGCAATCGATTGGAAGTCAAAAAACCCCTGTGGTGACGTCATCAAAATGGTCGCCATGTATCGGTTAGTACGTTGGTTTAATTGCTTAGAACTACATAATAGATTATATTTTGTAAAATTCAAATACATTATCTGAAAGCCGTTTAAAAAAGCTCTTGAACAGTGCTTAGTTTTATTTTCTACTAGCGGTACCCGCACGGCTTTGCTCGCAGTAAAAAAAAATTAAAAAGTCATTTGATTCGCTTGTATATTTACACACAATGGATGATGAATTTTTCGCCAATTTGCTATGTTAATTTGCTCTGCCATTTGATGGTTCCTTCCTTCCTTCCTTCCTTAGTTGCAAGACAGCCCTGGGTAAGCCCTGGCCTTCTCAACAATTTGTTTTGTGTTACGGTTCCACGTTATGATAATTTGGTAATTTACTCGTCCACGTTATGATAATTTGCTCCGTAAAATGTTCTTTAAATTGAAATAGAAAAAGAACAAAATCGAATTTTTGAAAAATCGCTTCTAGGTGCACACCCCCATGCTAAAAACTAATTTTCTGCCAAATTTCGTGAAAATAGGCCGAACGATTTAGGCGCTATGCGCGTCACAGAGAGACAGCCGGACAGACATCCCGACAGATATCTAGACAAACTTTGAGTTTTATTATTATTAGTAGTAAAGAAAACAAATAGTTTAATAATTATTACAATATCGACGGGAAAATTGAAAGGAAAACAATGACTTTCTTGTATTCGCCGATATTGGAGTAAATTTTTTACTGTTATACCTGCATTATAAAAGAACCTTTTCCAGTTTCATTAAATTTAAATTTGTACTTCATGTTTTAAAACCTTTTGTCAGTATTTTACCTGTATATTGAATGAAAGGAGGTTAAAATGCAGAAATAATCAAAGTCACTGCCCCAAATGGATCGAGGACTTAACTATTAATGCTAATAAAACAATTTTGTTAAACATTCTTACATTTTAAACATTTAAGAGAAATAGATGAAAATTACACGTTTTAATACAAAGAAAAAGTACCTGTTATAAAGAAAACTGTAATAAGTTTTTTTAAAGGAACGTTTCACGTATTACACTGACCCTCACAACTACAAAGAAGTGTACGATTCAGACTTGATCTGACGCATCGACAGCGTGTAGACACCTCTTTGCACTTGCATGATATAAGTTCCTGTAATTTTTCAATTGTTATTTCTGGGTGTGCATGCCAAAGAGGTTCAAATTTTTCACCAATTTTTTTCCATCCCCACTGACATGGATCCAAAAGTTGAAAATTTTGCTGAAGACATTTTGTCCATAGTGAACACGGCATCATTGCTCTCCTTAAGTGATGCAGAAGAACGTTGCTAGATAGTGGAATACATTCAACTGGTCTCTTTTGCTGGGTGAAGAAAATTCTCCTAGCCGCATTTACGGTTTCCACTGAGCTTGATGAATGATACGTCAGGACAAAAAAACGCTGAATAAGTAGGAAATGCTTATTGACTTCATTGATGCTTTCAGGTACTTTAGTATAGTACAAAAAAACTTTGTAAACATCTCTAAACGCCACCCACATTATCCATGCAGTACCTACTTTTACCAATGCTGGCAAAACTAGACACCGAATCAACTCATGTAAAGGCATAGAAAAAAAGGCAGAAGATCTGGTACACCTTGTGGAACTTTACGGTGCAAAACGTGGATGGAAAGATACCGCAGATATTCTCCACTTCCATACTCCACCCATAGCTCTTGCAGTTTTGGAACTCAGAATATAGCAATCACTACATCATCCCTGTCAACAGCTTTCACGGTGATCTTAGCATGACCCGAGTATTCTATTGCATGCTGCATATAAAGGAATAGCATCGCATCGGCTTCTTCGTGGGATACAGAAGACATGGTTTCAAAATTGTTCTTGACTGAAGCAATTACAGTGTCTTTTTAAACTTCATTTTGAATACCGATCAAAAACTAAATCCACCCTATGAACGCTTTTTAGTCTCATTAATATGTACGGCTTCACAATCTGATCGCAGTATTGTTAGACAGTTCGAGTAGACTGAGGAACAAGCAGGTGAATCAGTGCATCCCCATAAATGATAAAAGAAGAAGCATTTGGTTCCAGAATAGCCGTCAAATCCAGCCCAGTAGTTTGGACGATACAAGAAACTACGTCAGACTTATTATTTGGTTTCCTAAGTTTGCCAAGGTTGGATATAAAAGGTGGACGCGAGCTGTTTTCATGGGAAAAAATTCTTTTACATCCATTTGAGTTGCTTGGCTGGCAACATATAGCTTAGTAAAAAGAGTGCTGCCCCTCCTCAAATCAACAATGTTTTGCTTGTCTTTGGACTGAACAGAAATATTTTCTGCTCATCAAGAGGAGATTGTTTCTTTTAATAACATCATGTATGGATAATTTTCTTAACACTAAGCGATCTTCTACAAATGTATTGAATTGGCTTGCGCTGACATCACAGAAATGGCACTTTCTTCCGAGAGAATAATTTTATTGCTGTTTACTGCAGTTAAGTCGTCATCTTCGAAAGGATTCCCGTGTTCTTCAATTGTTTCAACTAGGCTGGAAACATGAGTTTCATATTGAATACAAAAGCTTCTAGTATCTTCATGTATCTAGTATCTAGCTTTTCCGTAGTGACGTCAGACTTCAGGCTCTGATTTCCTTCAAACTCCCCAATCATGGGCACAACTTCCGGTCCAGTAACGATCCATTGTATTAATGAAGCCTTATATGTCTTAAACGGGATAGATTAGTTGATGATTTTAAAATTAATTTGTTGTTTTGCTCATGCGCCATCGTATCGTGTGCCATCCTAGAACATTTCCTTTCAAGTTTGGAGCCGGATATATTTTCCTTATGAAACTCTTGGAAAATAGCTGGATGCATCTCTGGTAACTGCTTCCAATTGAAGAGAAATGCTGAAGGCCGTCGGGCATAATTTGTATGATCAAGAGCAAACATCTATGGACATATGTTCTCAAGAGTGACAGTAAAACCTGAGAAATTTCCTTGACGAATAATGCGCACCAGATTATTCTTCTGATCTTCGCTTCACCCAGTCTGTAAATGTTTCGTCGATATCCTTTCGATTTTGATACTCTTTCTCTAACAGAACTTGGAGAGTGGTTACTGCAAAATCGTGAGCGTATCGACTTCTCTTCACATACGAAACTTTTAGTGTTCCTTCTTCTCTTCCCGATGTTGTTACGCGAGTTTCTACTAGGAGTTCAGTTCATCCACTTCCTTCAAGTCCAACCTATTGCAGATGAAACAGCCATTTCTATGTGGAGACCACCTAATATGACCAACTTTTCATTTTCGCCATACTCATAAGGCATAGCCCACTGAATAGATTATAGCTGGGCACGTAGATGGGACTTAGATTACAAACACTTAATTCATTAAATATTTTACTTTTTCAAAAGCACATTAAAGAAGTGATTGCAACATATGTTAGTATTTTGAGGTCACATGGAACAAATGAAGAAGAAAAATTTATTCTAAAAAATATTGCGAGTTTTTAATACGTTTTGCTTATAGAAAATGACGTAAAGGAATGAATACAAGCTATATATGATAATTTTAATGCTAGATGGAACGAACAATCGAAGTTATCGATTTCAAATCTAAATAGAATTATATGACTCACCTTTATTTGATACTACTTGCTACAGCATTAACCAGTCAAATATTCAGTTATTGAAAATTATATCTGAATAATAAACATATCTCTATGGAATTAATTTTTGCTGAGAGCAGCAGAACTGGAAAGAAACGAGCTAGGTGGACTGCAGTTCAAAGTTACAGTTTGTTGGCGGGAAAAAATCGAGTAGTCGTTCTGATTCTTGCCGCTAGATGGCAGTCGTTCGCACTTGCAAGAGCAGTGAATTATTATGGGACAATACATATGTGTATTTAATCCGAGGACAATACATATGTATATTTAATTATTAAGGAATTTTTAATTAAAAATTTCCCTGCGGGTTAGATGCGGCGGAACAGTTGGAACATTTCAATGAGAATCCCCCCCTCTCCCGCTCCATGTAGTTACGTTATTGCAGTGAAATTTTTAAAACTATTTATTAGGGGGGGGGGAATGCATATTTTTCTAGTTTATTTTAGAGATTTTATTTAGTGCACCTATTTTTTACGAAAGAATGATTTCTAATGGCGTTTTGAGCAGTTAAACGAAACTTTTCACCTTTTCACGACAGCCATTTTGATGACGGAAATTTTAATAACCCTAAAACTACTTGTCTTCGGAGGAAAAATCAGTCTCTGTTAAATAGCTCTTTTGAAGCTCTTTCAGATGATACACATCATAATACTACAGTATAAAGATCTGTAATGCAGTTCTAAGCGGTTAAACGTACATACTTACCTTTCCAGGCAGCCATTTTGATGACGTTAATTGTAATAACTCTTAAACTATTTGCGATGGAAAAAAATTTCAATCACTATTAAAAAGCTCTTTTAAAGCGCTTTTAAATGATATACTTTAATATCACAATATTAAGATCCATAATAGAGTTCTAAGCAGCTAAACGAACGTACTTTTCTTAAAAAGGCGGCCATTTTGATGACGTCATCAGAGGGGGTTCGTGACCTCTGTTCAAATGCCTCCCGGTGGATTTTTGTTCTTAGATATGTACATAAGCATTGTGCAAAATTTCAGATTGGTATCCGGAAGTGAAATGTTTTGAGTATTTTTGTCACAAACTCCACGGACTAATATAACTATGTTTAACTTTTTTGTTTTTGAAAAAATTTCTGTCTGGCCATTGGGAATTAAACATAAGTAACATGAAAAAAAAGCATCACAAAAATACTGAAATTAAAATTTGGCTAAGTAAGAAAAAAAAAAATCCCCCAACAGTATTGCAATAAAACTTTCTATAATGAATGGCAGAGGTGCCAATGTTAGATGAGCTTTAGTGCTCATTTACCCCAAAAAGTGTTTGAGGAGGTTTTGGACATTCTCACATTTCTTTACATTTTTACAATTAAAAAGATCATGTGCTTTTTGGCCTGTTCATTACTGTAGATAAAAGTACCAAACATAACATGCATTAACAGCATAAAAATGATTTTGCATATAAAAATATAAATAATATTTACATGATATGAAAGATACTGGCTGCATCATTTTGATGCTGCACACATTAAAGTGAAATTTTCATTCTAAAAATGAGAAGGCATGTTACTTGATGGCTTAATTTTAACTAAGAAAATGCACTCCCCTCCAAAAAAGAAAAGAAAAGAAAAAAAAAAGGAAAGAAAAAGTGAATAATTACCAATTTTGGCCCCATAAAGCACAATTTAATGGTATAACATGCTTATAAGATTACTAATATTTCCAACTTCAAAATATTAGTGAGCTTATAAGCTTGTCATAGCCATGCATTAACTTGACGACAATAGGCTTCTCATCAATTTAATACAATAACAGAAAATTTCCACCAAAGGCAGTCTGTTCAAAGGCAGCTCTTCTGCTGCAATGTAAGTAACCTTTGTTTTTAATCTGACAAAGTCATAAATTGACTTCCAAAAATACACTCCATTTTTAAATGAATCAATCATCAATACATTTATGCTTCTTCAGCTGAATACTTTGAATGAAACTTTTACCACAGTATCTGCACAAGATGTACTTTTCCTTCGAGTGTTGCTTCCGATGTCGCTTCAAGGAACTCTTAAAAGTGAAAGCCAGGGAGCACACATCACAGACATAAGGTTTCTCCCCAGTATGTATCCTCATGTGAGTTTTTAAAGCAGGTTTTTGGATGAATCGTTGCTTGCACTGGGGGCACTCATGGGGCTTTTCCCCAGTATGTATCATCACGTGCCTCCTAAAGCTGCTGTGGACGGACGTCGAATACGGACAGAATCTACAATGGTGAAGAGTGTCCTTGGGGTTTTCATTCCGGTGATTGTGTTTCTTGTGGTTCATCAGGGCTTCAGAAGATGTGTAGAGCAAGGAGCACTGGTCACACTCATAACCTTTTCCTTTATCTAAAACAAAGGTTTAATATTAGCTGTGCAAAAATGCAGAAGTACATACTCATGTTGGCATACAATTACAGTTACATGCAAAATATATATACATATATATATATATATATATATTATTCACATTAAAAACCCAAAAACTAGTCTGCAAGATGAACGGACCTTAGTTTAATGGGAAAACTACAAGGAATTTTAACCAAACAATTTGATAAAAAAGTTGAATTCACCTATGAAAGTTACCGCAGCAAGAACAAGCACATTTAGAACTAGATACATAAACCAGGATGTTATGAAATGCGTTAAAAATACTTTAAATTGCATAGCGAAAGGAAATAATGAGACAAATTAAAAACTACCAAAGATTTAAAAATACTAAAAAACTAATAATAAATTATTAAAATGAATATTAATTTAAGAAGGTTACATGTTGCATGTGATAAAATAGCTTTCAATTTTCAGAAGAAATGAAACATTTGTAGGATGCATAACGATTGAATTCTCTAACATGGCATGCCAATTTCAACGATGTACGTGTTCAATGTTGGCATGTGTTTCCGAAAAAAATCTATTCTACACTTATATTTTGTGAAGTGAGGAAAATTCATCCAAACTACTACAACTAGTTTTTGAATGTTATCTCTATCCGCATTTTTATTACAATTTTTTACGAGATTTAGATTAATCTCAAAAAGAGAGAATACCTTTAAAACATGCGGAAAACTTTCATGACTGAATCTAAATCAGTACCAAGGATTGATAAAAATAAGAAGCTAAAGTTAACAAGAAGTTCCGTCTAGAACTAGACGAGCCTACTTTCCCGTATACCCATACTACTTTCTAGTACCTGATCAATATTCTCAAAAATAGCTAAAATCGCAAATTTGTTCAAACATATATTTTTTAATATTTTAAGCTGATTTCTAGGAATAAAATATTCCTTACTTTTCTTCAAAAAAACGAACAAATAAAATAGCAGCACCTTTTAAACAAAGCAGCTAATACACTTCTTTCCATTAAACAAATTTTTTTAACAGCTTTCAAAACGAAAAAATAATAATAAGTTCATTAAAATAAATACATCATATAAAAAAAATCGTTTCTTTTTCCCCTGTTGCCGAAAATAATTTTTTAAACGAATTAATGCACTTACCAAAATAAAAAAAAACAATAAAATGTCAACTTAAAGAAATAATTTTCATTGTCAAAAAAAAAAAAAAAATCGTCTGCGCATATTTTACGAGTTTATTCACCGAAAACTAAATACCTAAATTAAAACTTTAGCGTAAAAATAAAAACAAATCATATCAACAATAATTATTTCACAGTTAAAACCGCAGCAGCGGAGTCGGAGTCGGAGTCAATCTCATTTTGGGATAAAAGAGTCGGAGTCAAATATCCAAGAATCGGAGTCAGTCATTTGTCCTCCGTGTATAAATGTTTGCCAAAGCTACGAAGTCAGAGTCGAAGTCGGGGAGTCGGAGTCCGATTAATTGTCGGGAACAGGAGTCAGAGTCAGTGTCAGGTCCCCCTAAATTCTCGGAGTCGGAGTCGGGAGTTGGTCGTCAAGAGCTATTTCCAACAAAGTTTGTTTGAAGTAAATCCGCCTTCAAGTACGGAATCTACATTGACTTTCAGTTTCCCCGTAGGCGCTAATGTTAAGGGATTTGAACTGTTCAAAATTGAACGGAAAATTGTTCAAATCAAAAAGATATCTTATATACAAGTTTTTTATCAAAAGCTTTTTCCTACAAAGTTTGTTTGAAGCAAATTCGCCTCACAGTTCGGAATTGCTTTGAATTTCCCCGTAGGCGCTAATGTTAAGTTTTTTTGAACTGTTCAAAATTGAACAAAAAATAGTTCAAATCAAAAAGTGAAATATGGGAATGAGGTGTCCTCGCCGAGATCTTTCGAACAAAAAAAAGTTTGTTCGAATCGGACTATTCATTCAAAAGTTATTAGGGGGGGACAGACAGACAGACCGACAGACAGACAGACAGACAGACCGACAGACATTTTTCCCCATCTCAATACCCTACTTTCCAATTTTTAATTTTTCAATATTCATTTAATTATTTTATTTATTTTTGACTTTTTTTTGTTTTTCGGGATATTTTTAAGATGCATTAAGCCTTCTTTCATGCTTTTTTCTTCTTTTTCTGACTTTTACTGGGAAAGTAGGCTAAAAACTACGATTACATGCTACAAGTGGATTGATATTCCTAAAAATACACATAAATCTTTGCTTCCTCTGACAGATATTTTTTTATGAAAAAACTTTAAGCTAATTTAGCCCCAACTAAGAAGTAGTATACAGACTTTTTCAAGAATTTGCAACATATGTCCAGCCTCACGCTGTTTCTACTATCAGGATCAGTGGTGTTCCCATAGGGTATACTCCATATACGCTGTATATCCTCAAACATTTTAAAAACATATAGTGTAAACCCTCAAGTTTCAAAAATTTTTACATTATGACATATTATGTATATGATCACATTCACATATTGTGCATAACTCATTACTGGGAGTATGCCCTCCGAAAAATTGATGGGAACATCACTGCCTGGGATCAATGTCAATGAAAGATTCAATTGATTTCCTGATATAGGATTTCATAACTGATAACTAGCGTAAATTGTAATGTTATAAATAAAAAATCTTGTATTTACCTTATACATACAAATACTCGATAAAACCCAAGTTGCTCAAAATATCATCAAAAATTACAATTTACTCAAGTGATTTTCTGTTATCTTAGTCCTTTCAGCAACTGAGTAAATGATAAAATATTAGCAGTCATAGATATATTACATTAAAAGACTTTACACATTTGTGAACACTCCACACTATGATCAAGAAAAGTAAAATAAATATAACAATGTTTAATTGCAGAAAGTTAGACTAATGCAGACACGTGTTTCGGAGTTTCAAGGAATGCTTTTTTCAATGCAAAAGATGTCAGCTTATGGATGAAAGCACACCGATCCGATAGAAGCGTTCCATTTAATACCGAAACACGTGTCTGTAGTAATCTGCAATTGGATGCAATTAAACGTCAGTACATCTTATTTTACACTTCATATTATGCTTGTTTTCCTTCTTCTCTTTTCTGGTTACTGTTTCATATTAAATGAATTAGAAATTCTAAAACTTAAGGTAAGATGTCAAAAGATTTAAGAAAAATTGAAGGGCAACAGAATTTAAATTTAACATTTGTGTGTTTTCTTTTAAGTTAAAAATCACTTTGAATATGATAATATTTATTTATTTTCTGAAAATTATGACACTTATGTTAAAAAGAATGGTCGAGGGAGAGCCACTTCGAAGGATAACCAGCTAAGCAACATTCAACTTGGTAAGAATTGGAAAAGCAATGATTTACCAAGATAAGTAAATGAGCATGATACCTACTTTAGAAATTTGGTACTTACTAAGATCGGAAAGAACCAACAATTTTTTCCTCCAGTGCAATCCTGAAACAGATTTGAATCAATATGACTCATATTTAAAAGTTCTGGAAGAAAATTTGTATTACAATTTGGATATGCAAGTTGAATTGACGCAATGAATATATTTAACAGTTAAAACGGATTAAGAGGACCAGTGGCTTAGTGGTATCCAGGGACGCCCTGAACTTTAATTTTTGGGAGATGGAACAATCTCAATTTACCGGATGAAACAACAAATTTTATCCAATGTTAAAATATGAAAATGCAAGCATGCACACATATCTACCTATATCTAATGAGAAGAGATATTAGGAATCATTATAAAAAAATTTTTACAAAAATTCCAATATTGTATCCAAATTTGCCGAATCATCAAACAAAATTTGCTGAATTGTAAAATTTTTTAGAGGTCACAGTGATTTCGCATTGATTCACCCCTAATAGTAGTGCCTTTGCACTTCCACGGTGCAGATATAAGTTTGATTCTCTCGTTGGGCACCGTCAACTCAGCCTTTCATCCCATCAGTGGGTCAATAAAATGAGTACCAAGCATGCTTGGGAACTAAACCCAGGTGGTTTGGCTGACCACCTAACCCTAACATCTGCTTTTGCACCCTAGAGACCTCAGTCATGAAAACTGAGATAGGCACAGCAGGCTTTGGCCCCCATGGGCTGTTGTGCCACTGAGTCTAGTTTGTTCAAATGGCTTAAGGTTTTCTTTTTCAATTAAGCGACAACAAGGGTGAATCTAGAAATGCTTCAAGGAGAGGGCGGTTGATTTTTTGACTAACCTCTTACTACGCATCTGGTTTGTTCCTGCTTAGGGGGGAGCTGACACTGCATTTTATCCAAAACAACTGAAATATAGAAATTATTCCAAAGAGGTTCTTCGATTTTTTTTGTTAAAAAAGGTATTTTAAAACTGTGTTTTAAAACTTTCAATTCCATAATAATTCCAGGCATAGTTTTTGAAATCCTCTCCTTCAAACATTATCAAAGATTGCATAAAATTGCGCTTTTTGAAACTTGGGAAAATGTTTTTAAACTACAGGAGGAAAGTCACTGAACCAATTATTTCCTTACCATGACCTGACATACCTAAAATCACTCGTAAAACCACACATATATAAAAAGCATGAGACTTAAGTTTTGCAAAATGCCTGGGGGAAGGCCTCCAGCCTGCTTTTAACATCACCAAAGATTGCCTTCTGGAAACTTCAATTTCGAAAACATTCCAGGAGAGAGATTCGAACTCCATTCTTTTCCTTAACGTCATTAAATATGACCTACACTTGCGTTTCAGGACTTCCATTCTGAAAAATTGCCAGCACAGGGCCCCTCAAGGGGGGGGGGGGGCAATCACACCCATTGAACCTCCCTTGTATCCGTCCTTGAGCGACAAATAGCAAAATGATAAGTAACACAAATGTATAAATAAATTTTTAAAGCTGCTTAAAGTCATACTAAATAGTTTAGGTTTTAGGTGATGAAGACATTGAATTTGGAGTTCAATTTTATACTACCTTAAAAAAGGTCTTTAAAATTAATAAAAGGGTCAATCCAAAAGTAAGGTTTCCATCAATTTTACATATATACAGCACTGTCTATTCTTATTGAAATTTACAGCATTGGAAAGAAAAAAACGTTTTTCTATTTTTTATACACAATCGCCATTATTTTCTGTGCATTATTGTCGACGGTGCCCCAACTTCTGTATCGAGTGTCACAGAATTCCACTGCCAGCCCATTTAGAAAACGTTTCACCCCTTCACAAAAAACATTTTGCTGATTGATGATTTGACTAATTTAGACAAGGTTTGATGTTCTGAACGAAAAGCTACTGGCTTTTTTTTAACAGTAAAATTTTGATGTAAATTTATGTTAGAAAAGGATGGATTGCAAAATGTCTTTTAGGGCTTCAAAAAAAAAAATTTTTTTTTTTGTTCTCTGAAAATATAACTTTTAACTACATTTTAAATCGCAAAAAAATTAATGTTTCAATTTTTTTTTCAAGAATGAAAAAATAAAAAGTTTCCTTCCGGAGCTTCAAAATTTCTGGAAATTTTACATCTCTAATTTTAGCTGCAATACTGAGACATACTGAGCAACAAAAGCAAGGAATTCTACTTCATTGAACCCATATTTGATCAATGAAAACTGTGACTGTGTAACCGAATAAAACCTCTTCAGAAGAACAGATTCTAAGCTTATGACTCATTCTGTGACACAAGCTATACAAATTTTAAGCATCCCAAGCATAAAACCATCAAGCATGACAATTCTTTTAAAAGCAAGTCCAGCATTAAACTATTTACACATTATGCAAGAATTTTCATTCCAGGCTTTCATTGATTTAATATTTTTGAACAATATTTTGTGAGGTTTCTCTCTTTTAGTTTTTTTTTTTTTTTGGCCGAATTCACACTATCATGCCCAACTGTTTTTCTAGTCATTACGTGTAACAAGAAGTTTAGAATTTTAATTAACCGACTTCAAAAAGGAGGGGGTTATCAGTTCATACCGTATGTATGTTTTTTTTTGTTTGTCCACTCACAGCGTATCACCTAGTTAATCGATTTTGATGATTATTTTTTTTAATAGATAGGGGATGGCTCAACTTAGGTCCCATTACTTTATTTGACCATATTTATTCCTTAGAAGAAAAGTTACGGTTAAAAAACAGTAAATTTCATGCAATTTCCCTATTTAATGATTAAATATGAAACTCATTGTTATAAAAGTTTGGTGCCATATAACAGTAACATTAATAGCTATTGTAATGATAATTTTGAATAAAGGCTTCTCTGAAGCAAGCATCAAGTTTCTTCAGTATCATTGCTCCATAGTGAGGGCACACCTAACCTGGAAGCGAGGTGATGCAGTAATCAGGATCTGCTTAGCCTTCACAATACTACCACAGGTTAGGTTTACCTCAACTATACAGGATTGCATCAGAAGCAACTTGTATGCTGTGAAATGCAAATTAGTTTAGGGGAAAAAAATATTTAAATGGTTATAATTAAATTAACACACAAATGAATTCCAGAGAAGAACAAAGATAAATTTTTAGTGCCAATCGCTTAAAGTTTAAGGCGTGCTTATAGTTTTCTTCTTTTTTTTTGATCAATCATGATTGCTTATTGTTCTCACTTGACTGTTTTTGGTGTCCTATCATTTTATTTTCCCACCGCCACCCTCCGCACCATCACCGTTGACCGGCTCCTCACGATGTTGCTCCGATAGCGAAAGCCCTCTACAGGTTGCATCCATGTTCTACACACATGTGTGTACATACACAACTACACACACACACGCACACATACACACATACAGACACCTACACATACACACACACAAAAGCATACACAATACATTCATGCCTGCACACATACACCCCCCCCCCCCCCCACACACACACATATTCATACACACAACTACCCACACACTTATGCCAGCACACAGACACAAACACACATGCCTACATGCACAAACACATACCCCCTACACACAAACACACACGCCTACATACACAATCGTGATTGCGAAAAACATAATTTGAATTCAAGATGTCAAAATTCAAATTAATTTTTCTTTTTTTAGTATGGAGCATTTTTATGAAAAAAATATGGTGAAGTTTTTTGATGGTAACTTCTTACTTTTACTGAAATACCTACATTTACACTAAAAAGAATGAAATAAAAAAATTTGGAAAAAAAATAGAACCGACTTCAAAATTTCTCTAAAAAGTGAAAAATAATTTTATTCTTTAAACACCATCCGTACTACTTTTAAACATAATTTTTGAAGTTGGCGCAAAAATGATAGATAAGATCATTCACAGTATTAACTCAACTACAACTATAAATTTAACCAGGCCTACTTTTTTCACTACTACATACATTATTCATTGATGACAGCATATATTTGAGCAACGATATAAATGTTTCGTTCTTAACAGTGGGTGATTTTCCGAAGAAAATATGAACAGGGAGCATGGTTAAACTGGATTTTACATTTTGTTTTTGCGCCAACTTAAAAAAATATGTTTAAAAGTATTAGCGATGGTGTTTAAAGAATAAAATTATTTTTCACTTTTTAGAGCAATTTTGAAGTTGGTTCTATTTTTTTTTCAAAATTTTTTATGTTGCCGGAACCTCTTATATTTGCATGTCAGCCAGCATTTAATTCTGTGAAAATGTAGTATGCTCTATATAGACGCAATCGAAATGTGTGCATGAGCTGCTCACAAGTAATTATTATATTTTCTTGGCCTACATTTTAAGCGGTAGGATCAAACATTGAATTCTGTGAAAATCCAGAATAATATGCATGCACTTATAGACACAAATGTTTTAAAATTTTCAATGCTGGAAAAAAAAAAAACTATTTTCAGGCACATAATCGGAGATTCTTCCGTATACATTGCGATATGACAAATGACCTTAATAAATTCTTCCAAAAAAATAAATAAATAAAAAATGACGTAACGTTATTTGGAAATTACAGAATATTTCATCGCATTTGATGTCAACAATCCAAACAAAACAAAGAACTAACAATCGTAATTATTGAATAAAAAATATCAACAAGTGTCATACTCTTGTAACTGTGAAATTCCTCATCATTCATAGTGATAAAAGTTGCTACAAATTAAGTTCGGCACTCATTGAGGTGAAATACTTTGCAGATACAGTATTAAGAAATTGAGGAAACTCTGAAAACAATGTATTTCATAATCACAGCATCTTGCATTGAAACTTCGGAGAAAAATCATACAAAATAAAAACAAAAAGCGTCGTCACGTGATGCCATAGCAACAAAGGTTGCGTTCGACGAGCACGACCGAGAGCGACTGGTTAGTTAATCACGTGACAGCTAATGATCACGTGCTCCAATTAACCAATCATCTGCTTAGAATGGTAACCGCTGCGGTAACCGATGATCATAGAACGGCGCGGTTAGTAACTGGTTACTTACCGGTAGACCGGTGAGGTTCGTCGAACGCAACCACAGTCAGTTAACATGAGTGAGCAGGGAAAAGGCTGCATGGAGTAAAGATAATTTTTTTTAATTAACTGAATATTAAAGCATAAATCAAAATGTAATGGGTAATAAAAAAATGAAGAAAGTGTATTTTTATCGGACTCACTGATTGAAAAGGAAACGAGAGAGCAAAAGTCGTAGTGCCAAGAGATAGGTACTCTGTTCAAATAGGGACTCCAGTAATGCCCACCCCCACGCTAGCTTTGAGAAAGTATGTACTACAATCCAGCCCCGACTTACGCGAGGGATGCGTTTCAAGACCCCTCGCGTAAGTCGAAATTTCGCGTTGTGGAAAAAAACTTTTATTAACATACCCATATAATTAAAGACACTTGTAAACACCACCTCAAACTGTTGAAAACCATTTCTTAACTGCATCACTGTTTCTTACATAAAAAACTGAATTTTTACTTATATTTAAAAAAAAAAAAAAAAACGTTTTATTCAACTTAAAAAAACTGCTACGATGCGCAAAATCAATGATCAATGGGAAAGAAAGAATAAACCACTACGGTACGTACATTATGTAGTAAGAAAAGCAAATGCACTTTAGTAACTGTACTATAGTGTTGTACTGTAAACTGTACAATAGATCCAATAATAATATTTAACCTAAAAAGGCGCAGATGGTGATGATTTATGCCGCGTGATCAAACCGATATTCTTAAGTGCGTTCGACGAACCTCACCGGTCTACCGGTAAGTAACCGTTTACTTACCGCAGCGTTCTATGATCAACCGGTTACCATTCTAAGCAGTTGATTGGTTGATTGGAACACGAGATCATTAGTTGTCACGTGATTAACTAACCGGTCGCTCTCGGTCGTGCTCGTCGAACGTAAGCTTATATAATTTTAAATACGAAATACGGTTGCTTCACCAGTTCTTTCATAACGTTTCTATTCTTCCTGGTTTCTTAAATTCACAATACAAGAGCAGAGCTTCCATTTTTATAATTTTTGCATTTTGCTTAGAAACTACTCGGTGGTGAACTTTTACGGATTTCCTTTTCTTGTTTTTTAATTGCAGATATGGAAAATTCAGTAATACATAACTGTCGCTCGTGCTACCTTCGACGCATTTTATAATTGTTCCAACACATAATTTTTAGCTTTCCTTTAATTGTCAGAAACTTTCTATTTTTCATTCTATCTTCAAACATTAAATGAAACAGCACTCTTAGATGCCATTATATTTCATCAACATCCCCATATGGAATGAAAAAAATAAATGGAAAATGAGAAGTAGTTATGATGTTCAGACTTGTATGTGGTCACTCTCAGTGATACCAAAGGGATGAAGGTCCATTCACGAATAATTTTTTTTAGTCATCCAATAACTAAGCCGATACTTACACACCGTGATTCCCTTCAGAAAATTTTCGTGTTGTGGCGGAGAATTCGCGTTAGGTCTAAAATTTTTTACCGGGGAAAAAATCGCGTTATAGCCATTTCGCGTAAGTCGGATCGCGTTGTAGCGGGAGTCGACTGTATTTCTATATTTGTGGGTGAGGGCTTTGTCGTTTTTCGATTTTTTACGCGTTAATTATATACCCATTGAAGGGCCGGATTCAGAAATTTTAGTAAAGGGGGTGGGGGTGGGGGTCAAGTTTCAATGAGCCAGCGTGGAACCTCCAACACAAAAAAGTATCCTTTAAGCAGGAAAGCCCATTCCCAAAATGGGGATGATTTTGGCTCACCATCCCCAAATGTTGCTGAGCGTACCTCCCCCCCCCCACCAAAAAAAGAAGTCCAGACTCTTTCAAATCGCCCCCTCTCCCATAATTTTTTCTCTTTTTTTAGCGCAACCATCGTATACCCTCAAATTTTCATCAAAAGTCATATTTCTTTTGGCAAACAAGTAGAACACATTACCGTGAGCGTGAGCTTTGAGTATACATATTGCTCTTTTGAAAATGAACAGAGAACTCAAAATAGCAATTAGTCCAGTAAACAAACCCATTCAATCCTTTGTATTTTGACGAGCTGAGAAGAAATACACTCTATAACAAAAAAATCGACGCACCAGGAAGGAGTTGTCCGATTGACACGAAAATTGGTGGATTCGCAACTCCAATAAACTTTAGGGGGGCGTTGCAGCCACTGTCTAATGGCGGATGAAAAAGGTTAAACAAACAAATGCCGTAACTTATATTTTGCTTTGACACTCGAGTGAATGACAGGAATTTTACATCGTGTTTGTGGGAAGCTTTCTTTTCTATTCTTCTGAAACTACATAACATCACAAACTGTTTGAAGCCTGTAATTTACCCCAAAGAAAACACATGGAATGAAATGCTTTACCTTTTTCTTTAATATTATTAACCACCGCAAGATAGCGTATTCGAGCTCTGGAGCTGCGAATAGAAAGACAATGTACAGAATAGTAAATGATTCAAATCTCAGAACAATTGAATAATTTATGTTAGAGTTACAATAACAAATTAAATATGGTGTTGACCCGCCTCTAGCCTGGATACAAGCTGAAGCACGGCGTGGCATAGACCAATAAAGCTTAACGGAAGGTGTCCTGTGGCATTTGACAGTGGCAGGTGGCGTAACGGTCGGCGCGAGCGTAGATTTCGCTGTCTCAATCGTCTGTAAATGATCATGATGGACACTGGTGTTTGGGTTGAATGTCTGATGGTTGATAGAGATGAAGAAGCTGCTGTGACAGTTGATCGGACAATCACTCTGTCCTCACGATCTGTTGTGGTCCTAGATCGACCCCTACCATCCTGACGCTGAACTCTGCCATTTTCCACCTATCCTTGCCAGCACCTTCGAATCGCTAAACTCAAATGACGAGCGATTCTCCGATTTTTTCCAACCGGCCTTTTTCAATCCAATAATAAGACCTCTCTCAAACTCTGATAGTAGCTCGTAATGTGCACGAACTCTGCGCCGAGGCATTTTTTTTAAGTTGTTAAAAGTAAATTTGAATCGTAATCAAACCGAAATTTTTAACAACAGTTGAAGAACTGCTCGTTATATACATCTGCTGGATGCCTAGTTCCGATGCGCTGGAGATCAAAATATTCATTCATTGGACACCAAATTTTAATCATTTGCATATCTGGTCGAAACACTTATGCATATGAAATTTCAAAGCAATCGGATGATTTCTTCTTGGTGCGTCGATTTTTTTGTTATTGAGTGTATCTTGCAGCACCAAGCCACATTGATTCCCTGTACTTTTTTTTTCAGATCTAGAAATTAAAGTTTAATAATAATCATAATAAAATTCATGTCAAGGGCGTCATTTGACTCTTTGACCCATTACCCCCACCCCCTTTAAAAATTGAAACGACAGGCCTACTCTAGTGCTCGAAGTTTAGTCAGACGCATCAGTCTTATATTCCGAGGTTGAGGGTTCAACTCCCTCCCACGCCCTGGTTGGAATTTCCTTCTAGGTACTGCTGCACAGTTGCCTCTCCCTGGCTTATTTCAGGATTCGAGGTATTTATTATAGGTATGTGAACGTAGTTTTTGATATAATATTCATATTGTCTTAAAAACCATGCTCGTAGATCTCATAATCATAAAAACCTCACTCGATCATAATTATTCTTTGATTCCCCCCCCCCCCCTCCGCCTCGGAAAATTTCGAAATGACGGACCTGCCTACAAGTTGTGGAGAAAAATTCAATTTCGTTGTATAAACAGTTTGGAGCGTCCGTCGTGGTAATCAGAGTAGCTTGACAATGAAACAGTGACGGGCAACTTGAAGCTAATACAGCTAAAATTAAAATTATATGCTATGAGTTCCGGTTTCTATAACAGAAGGCTGTCATCTAGGTATCGGAAAAACGAAGTTCGACTATGCTATATATCATATGCATAAAACTTTTACATTTCAAATATATCTCGCAGACTTTCTGCCTAGTATTCCTACAGGTGTCATTGAATATCAATCTTTTCAGAAGCAGTCGAAATTGTATACTGTATCTGCAGTTATGTCTTCAAAACTGTGTAGTTTTGGATAGTTTCACAAGTCAAATTTTGAAGTTTTTAGTAGGGTGGGAGTGCCAAAATAGAAAATGTATGCCAACAAGGCTATTCTCTCCCCCCCCCCCTTTTTTAAAATTCCAGTACAAAAATTCGCTAGAGCGTTATTTCATTGCGGTCAGAAAGCCTAACTGATGATAAAGCGTTATCAACAATCAGTCTGTTATCAACAGGCAACAGTAGTAAAAGTTATCATAGAAGAGTTGTCAAAACTATATGATCTTATTTCACAGTAAGTATAGTTTTTTATGCTTCTTGTAGTTTACTAGTCTGGAAGAACTTTTTTATTGTTTTTGAAGCCTAATTTATGTAGTTGGCGAATTCAAAAAGAAAAATGTGTGCACGAATTGGCAGAAGTGAGCAAAAAACAGAAAATAACGAATTTTCAGAGCCTCAATGTGAAGATTGATTTTCCTTCTTTCTTTCCATTCAAGTTAACATGGAATCTTTGATAAGGCCTCTGAAATTATCAAATGTAGTTTAATATGTTTTCTGTTGACATAAGAAGTTTTTTATTCCAAAGTTCAATGGTACGTTTCAGCTTTTTAAAGCACTTTTATTATACTTGGCCTGATTGTCATGGAGAAATCTGAGACCTGGTTTTGCTTATATCTCTGCAACTAGACCACTTAGAGACTTTGGGATTTCACCAAATGATTTGCTTAATCTTAAGGTACAACTTAGAGCTGAAAAATTAAAATTCTAAAATTATTTCAGTCAGGATGGAAAACAGCAAATTTCATGTAATTTCCCTATTAAATGTTTAAATATAATGTCACAAATTCTGTAAATAGTAATTATTTTATTCTTGTGATTAATTTGTTGTAATCTGGCTAAATTTGGCGTTCATTCCATTATTTTTCATCTAAAATTACCTTAGTAACGTAACCTGTAAATAGTTTCTTTTAATGTACATACAACCCCTAACATTCGACTGAAGTATACGGTGCCCCCATTTCTGAATGATAAGATTTGTGAATGAATAAAAAGAAAATAGGAGAAATTTGTAGAACATTGTAGGATTTTCTGGATATTTCTTTGCTCTAGCCGTGTGTCAGTTGAATGAGAGTTAGTTTTGCTTTTTAAACTGTCTGAGTTGCGTTTGAGCCGTTAGCTCTTTTATTGTGTGTATTAGCCTTTGCGCTGTGTTTTCGCGTATTTTGATGTAAATACGTGTGTAACCGTTGAGTTTACAGTGTTAATTGATATTTGCCTAATTGCCATGGTTAATTTAGCAGTTGCTAACGATATTCCTTGTACATAGTTGTAAATAAATCTCCCGTGTTTTCTCAAGAACTGTGTCGTCATTTAAACAATTTCTTGAAGTAGCTGAACTCTTAACAATATAAAATCCATTGTTACAAATTTCGTTGCCTTGAAAGAGTATTGTTAAAAGCAATCACAAAGAAAATTTTGAATCAAGGCTTCTCTGAAGCAAGCATAAATCCTAGAGAGGAACAAGGATTAAATTTTAGTGCCAACAGCTTAAAGAATTGGACACGTATATAGGTTTTTTTCCCTTTTAGTACCGAGAATTTATATGAAAAAATAAGGTGAAGTTTCGTGAGGGTAAAATTATTCTATTTCTGAATTACATTTACACTAAAAAGAATAAAATAACAGAATTTTTTAAAAAATACCAAGCATTTTTCATAATGCACTCAAAAGGACAAAATAACTTTTCTGGGTCAGAAAGGATAATTTAAGAATTCCTGTAGTTTTCGAAAATTCCAAGAAAATGACACCACAAAGGAACAAAAGGGCGGTTCTAGTCATTTCAAACCAAACTTTCCCAATAAGAAAAATATGCATGTTTAAACACTCAAAGTGATGATTGAAAGCTAGATAATGATAATAAATTCTCTTCATGATTTGAGTCGCACTTTTCTTTATTTGTGGTGTCATTTTCTTGGAAATTTTCGAAAACTACAGGAATTCTTAAATTGTCCTTTCTGATCCAGAAAAGTTATTTTGTCCTTTTGAGTGCATTATGAAAAGTGCTTGATATTTTTTAAAAAATTTCTTTTTCTTCCTCCTTGAACCATTTGTGAAGTAATACTTGCCCAAAGTTGGTCTTTTATTGGGGGCCATATTAAAATGGTGGAAAAATCGTCTTTCTTTGTTAAAACTGCTGAAAATCTTAATTAAAACAAAACTTAACATACGAGTTATTTTCTTCTTATTTTTTTTACGAGTCTGCTGACGAATGCGAAATTTGGAGCCAAATGAATTATAATTGAGTGAGATATTAGGTTACAAACTTTAGAGTAGCTTTATTTGGCTCACATACCTTACAGAATATTAGTTTCGAAATTATTTGCAGTATGAGTTTTATTTTCTTCTCCTATCGAAAGGAAAACATGCATTACTATTCCGTTTTCAGATGCAATCAAATTAATGAAACCAAAATTTCCTACCTAAATGTTCGTTTATCTCGAACGCCTGCCACGGTAACTTCAACTCTTGACTAAAAGTAATCCAGCAGAAAGGCATAGTAACACGAAATTTAAACATCTCTTTAGTACTAAAATCAGTCTGTACCCTCTTTACCTCTTCTTTGAACGACGTTATTTGGCGGAGATAGTTAATTAAAACTATATTTTCATCACTTATATTTTCACCACCTTTCGCTCTATTGAAATGTCGGCAAGTAGCCGGCTCTGGTTCAAACAAAAGAGGTTCAGTGAGACGCGACACGGTTGACCGATGGGTCAATATTCTTTGATTCCAATAAAAGTCTATCCCACCAAAAACATTCTCTAAAAAACTAGCCAAGTCTCGATGGAGCTGCTTGTTTATCTCTAAAAAGTAGTGAAATCTAGACAAAGTCATGACAAGTCTAAGGTTCCTTACTGCGATTTCTTTATTATTATAGTTAATGTTGTGCGACTTGGCCGTTAGACATTCTTTATACCTTAGTGGGTACAGGTCAATTTTGTTTACACGTTTTCCAAGTGGCAATTTTCCATCGTCAATGGGTAGTGGTTCTGGCGAAAGATTGGTGCAATGGTGTCATGGAGCACCTGGTTTTGTACCCTTGTGTACCCTTTAACGGCCAAGTCACACAACATTAACTATAATAATAAAGAAATCGCAGTAAGGAACCTTAGACTTGTCATGACTTGGTCTAGATTTCACTATTTTTTAGAGATAAACAAGCAGCTCCATCGAGACTTGGCTAGTTTTTTACAGAATGTTTTTGGTGGGATTTCACTTCTTTTTGTAGAAACATTTAATTTGTGTAATGTTCGAGTAGACTAAAGTTAGGCTAGATTAAGTTAGAAGATGGTGTCCCACTACGCTGGACTTTTGCAATGACAGTCGATTTTTTATGTACCAATAGTAGAAGGGGGCATTACCATATCTCTAATACACCTGAGGGTTCTTCATTAGATACTTCAGCTTTCGATTTTTGACATCAAATGAAGCGGCCCGCCAAGTTGAATATTTTTTGTAAAGGTTGTATGTCGATCTCTAATAGTTTGGTTGGGCTCTTGTGTTTTCTAATCAGGGTCACTCCAGATCTTCAATTAGCCTAGTTTTTATAGTTTTCCCTTTATGTGGCCGTCAAACCCTAACTCTGTAGCAAATTTCACCTCTCTGAGTTTATGGGAAGTACTAGTTCTATATTTTGATGATCATGAGTGAGTGAGTGAGTGAGTGTCATAAATGCGAAACTTTGCTTTCGCTTAACTTCGGAACTAAATGACCTACAGACTTGAAATTTCGGATTTTAAGTATGTGATTATAGCTTACTGGATGACGAAAATTTCTGCGTTCTAGTCTCATAAGAAGGTTCTCAAATAGGGGCCTGAAAATGTGGCGAAATGGTTCCAGTAAAGGATGGTACGGCAGTGTTTGCTTCGCGCTCGACTTGGCGGGGGCACTGCCGTGCCCCCAAATTTGCCACGACTCCACATAAAATTAGCGTTGAGTCTCGTGAAGAACTTAGTCAAAGATCAAAACACAAATAAAAGCCTTCATCTGAAAAAAAAAATAAATAAAAAGCTCACACAGAGATCACAGCTATCAAAGCTGGAGGATTAGTCCACAGATTCGTGAATTGATGAGAGACACTAAGTTCAGACTGGAACTAAATGAACTAGAATTAGTAACTTAAGATATTTTTATTTTAATGGCAAAAGAACTTCTTAAAAATTACAGCTCTCAAATTACTGGTTAAATACCAAAGAGGCTTACAGATAAGTGGGCATTAGAATGCCGAAAAAAATGAATTTGTGCACAATCTTTCGGATTTTTCTCCGCTGAACTCACGACCGTAAACGATGAGAAAGGTGACGGATTCCACCAAGGAATCAACAGACAAATGCCAACTACGTCACAATCCAAATATGACGAGTGACTTCTGGTTTCTGGCTGTTGGAGCAAAACATATTTGAAGAAATGCTTGATTTTCAACGACTATTATGAAAATATTCAGATGAAATCTAAACTATGTTTGACGCCACAAGTAAGGTAATATTGTTTAAATTTTAGCAGGCCCCCTTCTATTCTATCGCTTTTCAGTCAACGCAAAATAATGTTTAACTTTTCTGCAGTGTCGGTATTAGCCGTTCGGGGCCTTTATATATAGCGCAACGAAGCCCTGTGCAATCACAGTTTGCCTGTGTCTAGCACCACCACTGCTTTTTCACAATCATTTTTTGACTTAATGCTTTTATAGATCAATTAAATAGTGAAGAAGAGATTGCCCCCCCCCCCTCCCACACAAATATTCGAAAGAAAAAAATTGGTCATTTACCAAATAGTCTTTTTTCCTTCAGTCTTCTTATTTCATTAGTCAGTTTACTGAAGAAAATATATTAAAAAAAAAAAAAAAAAGTAACTATGCTTAACTTTGCATTAAATTCAAGAAATAAAGCTTCCTTACTCATACAGAACTATTTAAATAACAGAAATGCTAATAAAGTATCAGAAGAATTTTTTTCTATTAATAAATCATTGATTTTTTATTATTATCTTAAAAATATACGATTATTGAATGCTATGGATAGGTTTTTCAAAATCTGGGGCTCCTTAGGAATATGAGGTCTCAGACCCAGGACTACTTGGCCTGTGCGGTAATCAGGTCCTGAATTTTAGTTAAGTGAGACGAGACAGTCTCGGAATGTCCAAACATTGGAAGTTTCTGTAAGTCGAATTCCCGCCGTGATGGAGAAGTCAAATTTCAACAGATTTGGAATCACAACAATAAAATTAGGCACAGAACAATTATTTTTTTCCCACCCCAGTAACTGAAACGTTGTTGACCCGTGTGATTCATGCGTAAACAGTGAATGGTGTATAGGTTTTTTTTTTTTTTTTTTTTGAATAAAACATGTCTGTAAAATTATAGGGAAACTTCCTTTATCACTCAAAAAGCTAATGAATTATTGAGAACATTTACGAATATTCGCACATATAATAATGAATGTGTGCGTTTTCTTTTTCGCCAACACGTTTTGAGAACTTAAGAGGATAAAAATTTTACATAACTTTAACTTTTGTTCAATAGGGCACCTTCCATAAGATTAGAGTACAAAACAGGATTCTTTTCTGCAAAATCTCTCCATTCCTTGGATATCAATATTCTTTGAGACTCCTCTTTAAAAACTCTTCGTACAGTCTTTGCAAGTTTCTTGTCGTTGTGCAGTTCTGCAAGTTCCGCTACTTGGCATACGTCTTTAGGAGAAACGTGTTTCTGGACGAAGCGTTGGCACCATTCCTTGAGCTCTTGCAGATCGTACCTGTCAGCAGCAACGTATAAATCCAGAGCTCTATCCATTGACAATCTTTCGACTTTCCCCGTATAGATGTACAGCAACATTTCCTTGGCGATGGAAGGCTTCATTTGAATTATATCAACCGCATTCTGTCGATTTTCCTTCATGTCGCTTTCGAACATTGCATCGAACACTTTGGAGCGACTTGCCAGAATTATTTTATGAGCCTGGAATTCATTTTTGCCTACTTTCAAAGTGACGTCTGAATGACGGCAAGGTTCTATAGCTTTTCCGATATCTTCTGCCAACACCAATGGTCCAGACTTTGAAAATTCGATTTCATCTTCATCCTCTGGAAGAAAAGTAAGAACGAAATTAAAAGAACATTTTAATCCATTCTTAAGTTTTTTAAACAATTCTTATGCAAATTGTATACGAAATTATTGTTTCACAATCACTTAGATGGAAAGATAAACATTACGTTTCTAGTTGCATGGGGCAATAAATATACTATGATTTAATAGTTAAATTAATATGTGGATAATAATTACCCGATTTTTTCTCATAAGCTGTAATCGCGTCGTAAATAAATGCTTGCAATTCTATTTTGTTCCTGAACAGCAATATATTAAGTTTTAAAAACTTGGCCATCACATTCACACAGTAGGTACTTCGCTTTTTTTTCCCTTCAAGAACTACGTTGTTTTGGGAAATTCAGACTCAACTCATTAAGGTGCATACTACTCATGAACCATGAGTACAGTACGATATGCCTGGTACGCTAGTGGGTTTTGAATGGGTTAGGACTCCCCAAACAACTCTGCACAGATTTGCAAGCGTATATCTGAGCTGCCTTTCTTGAGAAGAAAGTTTTCCTCATTTGCAAAAACGCTATGTCCTTTAAGGGAAATTTAGGGCAATTCCGAATGATATGCAGGTGGTCTGTATACCCGCCTATGCTGATTCCAACTCATACCATCAAATCACCTCGTCGGTAATGTGATCCTTCTCGAACGAAGATGGGGTTATTTAAAGAGTGTTATAGTAAAACCTGTGAAGTTGACCACCCTTGTAAGTTGACCACCTGTCTAAGTTGACCGCTTTTTTCAGGCACAGAATCAGCCCTTATCACATAAATCAGCCTTTGTAAGTTGACCACTAAAGTAGTGCACCGCAAATGGTCAACTTACACAGGTTTCACTGTACTTGCTCGTTACATCAAAACGCGTCTTGATGACGATTTGTTCAAGGCTTTTATTTTATTTTAATAAGGCCCTAGAGAAAGTATAAAACGGGTGAATCAAAACCCCATCACTATTTTCCCTTCTCTCCTGTCTTTTTTCCCCTTTTTGTGAAGAGTTTCTTATAGCGAAGATGCATTTTTGGGACGAGTCTATTCAGTGCCCTTCAGGAGAGGAGTGTCCTTTTCAAAATAGTTTTCGACATTTGGCCCTTTCGTTCAACATGAATGCAAATGCAAAATGAGGGCCATTTCAATTACCTCAACTGATTTGGAAATAGGTTCATTAGAAAGTGTCAAAGTGAATTAATAAGATAGGAAACTACTTACCATCCGACTCTGTCTCTGACTCATCATCGGAGTTCTGCATTACGGTTGAGGCTGTGAAATTGCAACATACACTCAACACGTTGTCAGGTAAATCTTTCTTGATTGCACTGGCAGTAAAGTAACAAGTAATATCTGCAGGTTTCGTTGGTGTACTAAACTGCTTAAAATGTTTGTCACACTTGTCTGAATAAGTCAGCCCAATTGTGCACTCTGAAATCCAAGGCGGATTGGACTTATTACTTTGAGTTAGGTACAGATGAATGTTTCCTGAGATGCGAGCGATCTCCAAACAAAAGACGGCTTTGAGGCATTTAAACGTTGAACTTCTGATGCGGCGCTCATCGTTTGGCAGTTCATCGAAGGCTAAATCCTTGATTTTCCAAGTAAAAATTATCGAGTCCGAAACCTTTTTAGACATTTTCTCGATGTATCTTGTTGCCATGTCCTAAATATAAATGAAAATAATTCGCTAATTTTCGTTCTTCCATAGCGGATATCTCAAAACTTGCTACAAACTTTAAGTCAATGATATCTAAAAACGGTATGATAATTACATTGGAGCCAAAAGCCAGGGGAGAAGAGATAACAGCAGATAGGAGATCTGAAAGGACACCAACCCTATCAAAAATTTAGGAAACTTTCATGGTAAATATTACTGTAAAATGGAGTGTTAAACATTACAGAAAAAAATTACAGTAAATTGTGCCGAAAAAAATTAACAATTGCAGCTCCAATTGATACACCACGTGACTTACAGTGCAATGCATATAACACCGTATTTCCCCGCACTCGATGTGCCCCAAAACCGGTATGGTGGTCAGCAAACCCGCCTGCCAATATGAAGATCCCGAGATCGAACCTGCTGCTCGCATGTTGCTTTTTTCAACTCTCGTTTATTCTACTGTTACTGGTAACATGGATGCCGATAATTTTTACCGCAAAATTTCAGGAATTTTTTTAACAGTTAAAAGGCACCGTTTTGGACATACCATGTCGCAAATCTCGTAACTGAAAAGGGCTCCCAGAACATGAGGGATCGAAATGCATCTAAAACTACACATGAAAAAGTGTACGTTCGACGAAGGGGTCCCCAAAAATGTAATGCGACGAGCTCTCAAACGCGTGAATCCGCCACTGACAAGGCAGTAGTCTATAGGAGACATTTACTGGACACGACTAGTACAAATGGCGTATTATATGAATGCAGTTTATAATGCTACAACAGATGCTCGAAGCTTCCACAAGATGATGCATTACTTACGTGTCTCTGATGTAGCAGTAGAAGCCGGACAAAAACACATTGAATTATTCTAATTGGAAAAAGTCCAGTAAGATACCTTAGAAGAATCTGTTGGAATGTTAAGAACTGTGTTCTTTCAGTTTTTGACTAATTATGTCCAATAACTGTTTTAATTAATCACTTTCTCGCGTAATTCATCCAAACCTTCTACCTCTGCTACCTTCTTCCCTGACGTCTCTAGTAAATGGGCTCCTATGCAATTATCATGCTTTTTTCAGATGTCTTTTACTCCCCTAAAAGTTAGCAACAGTTTTGAGACATCCTGTTTATTTTTGAATCAGATGTGAATACAAAAGAGATTTAGCAAACTTGATGATCACGTACTTTTCAACAGCATTAAGATTTAAAAAAAAAAGCTTATATTCTTAGACCAAGACAAACAACTAATCTTCCTTTTGGAACATGCAGTTTATCTACTTTTTGAAACATACAGTGTACTCATAACCAGGAACTAAACTGATTGATAAGTTTCTGAAATCTGGGGTTCTAACAGAGGGCGGGGGTGTTCAAGGCACAGACAATGCCACTGAAATTTTTAAACAGGTAAATTATATGGTATCTTTCTCTTTTTGTGCTCTCGTTCTTGAGGTTCCCCGTAGCATTTAAGATAGAGTGCACCATTGCTCCTGAAAGAATGAGTACATTTGCGGAAAAGAACATAAACAATGCAATTAAATTCCCCCGATTATCTGTGTTAATGAATGTTCTGGTTTACAAAAAAAATCGTAAATCCCTTGAAAACATGAAAATAAGTTAAAAATGGACATAAAGTTTGCTGTTTTCTCTGTAGAACGGGAAAAGTCGGTTTTAAAACACACCTTTTTTTTTATTAGAAGAAGCACGGTTGTTCACCAATAAAAACTTATACTAAGAGGCGGGTCAGAGGACCTAAACCAGGGCCAGAAACTAGGGGCCCGGCTCTAAATCAGAGTATAAGTGGCGGCTCGTGGGAGGGGCTATAGGGGCCCGGGCTCCCTCCCAATAATTTATAACTTTTTATTTATTCCCCCCCCCCTTTTTGTGCAAACGTGCTTAAAATTAAAAAAAAAAAGGATTGTACCGTATTTTCCTGCGCATAATTCGAGGATTATCGGTTTTTAAAGTGTAAAACTAATGAGGTGCGGATTGTACGCTGCCGCGTATTATCTGTTTTATTCCCCCTTTAATACCAACGCATAGAACCTCAATATTTACAGCAGGGTTCGCCGATACCGTTACTCTGCCTGTACGTTGTTTATTTTACATAGCTTGAATGTTCTTCTCACGCGATTCAGGCTGGGTAAAATAAACAACAAACAGTAAAGGAAGAAAACTTCATTTGCACAAGATTAGACCGTTTATTCCTTCCTTGACTCTTTGTCTTCAAGTAATTAGCGTACTATAATGACAATTAATTTAGAGAAGAACCTTTACTTTTTATATTAGTTTTGAATATAATATATTCTTAAACGTTATTACTTCTTCACGTTTTAAATTTAGTTGCTAAAATTGTATGTTAAATCAAAACTTCCTTTTTTTGCATCGTATTATCAGCGGATTGTACGAAGATTTTTTTTTTCTTCAGGTCGATTTTAGGACTTCAATTTTGAAAAAAATTAAAGGGGAGAACCCCAGAACCCCTTCCTGTAAAAATCTTCAGAGTTTGTCTGCAACTGCGTTTTTGGAACTACAATTTCGAAAAATTGGAGGGGGGAGGAAAGATTGATTTCTATTTATTTTTCAAAAAAAAAAAAAAAAAACGGGGAGAGTCTCGGGGCTCTGTCCTTTACTCTAACGTCAATAAATATGAACTTACTCTAACGTCAATAAATATGGACTATAACCGCATTTTAAGGCTTCAATTTCTACAAATTTCCGCGGAGTCCCCTGTACCATTCTTTTCCCTATGAATAAGGCCCTCCTAAAATTGGGTTTTTAAAACTACAAGTTTCAAAATTAAGAGATTTGATGAGCAAATCAAATCAATCAAATTGATGAGATTTTTACTCTATTATGTTCCCGCCTCTTCCCTTAAAAAACTATTTTCTAGTTGCGCCACTGTTGTGTGTTGTAGTGTATGTACGTGTGTGCCTTTATCGTTACCGAGTAGCACTTTGGCCGAGTACCGAATACTCGGCCTTTCACTAGTCGGCCGACCGACACACACATGATGAATTTTGTACTCATTCAAATAGTAGTATAGACCTCCTCATAATACCATATAATAGTTTTTAAAACAAAATTTTGTTTGTCTTAAAATTTTTTAAAAAGTTATTTTTAAAATCTCTACTAATAATAAAGATGAAAGTCTGTCCGGATCTCTGTGACGCGCATAGCGCCTATACCATTCGGCCAATTTTCATGAAATTTGGTACAAAGTTAGTTTGTAGCATGGGGATGTGTACCTCGAAGAGATTTTTCAAAAATTCAGTTCTGTTCTTTTTCTATTCCAATTTTAAGAACATTTTACGGAGCAAAATTATCATAAGATGGATGAGTAAATTACGAAATTATCATGACGTGGAACCGTAACATGGGAAGAGCGAATGAACATCGCCAATTGGCGAGAAATTCATCATCCATCATTTGTAAATATACAGGCGAACCAAATGAACTTTTGATTTTCTACTACGGGCAAAGCCGTGCGGGTACCACTAGTTAAAAATAAACAAAAAAAAAATAAAAGGTATGATTAATCAAGTTGGAATTAAAACATTATATTAATTTATTATAGTTTTAGTCCGCCAAACACAAATAATTTTTAAAGGGAAAAAAACGTTAAAAGCACAAATATGCAGAAACACTGTAGACACGCGATTCTGCGTTACAAGGGACGTCTTTTCAGAGCATAAAATGTGAGCTAACTAATGTAAAGACATCCGGAACAAAACCCAACTTTTGTCGGATGTCTTTAAATCCATAAGCTCACATTTTGGGAATTGAAAAATGCATTCCTTGTAACGCCAAAACACGTGTCTGCAGTGTTCCTGCTTTTAACGTTGTTTTATTTTTTAAACAAAGGTATTTTTATATTTCTTATGAATTATTTTTGTTTGTAGCAAAAATCCATTTAATAATATAAAAATTTCATATCTTCTATTCTTACCTTTTTTGCCCCATTTTTAATAAATAAGTTTATTAACTTTGGGGACATTAAAATAATTTACGCCATTGAAGCATAACAAACTTCATTATCCTCAAAATTGTAAATTTGAATTGTACATGATTGGAATATAGTATATGCTTGCACGTTTTTATTATTTTTAAGATATGTCTTGAACAGTATTAAATGTTTTACAACTACTCGGTATTGGCGGAGTACCGAGTAGTTACTGAGTACTCGGTACGTTTCTAGTTACAAGATTATTTTTTTATTCAAAAAATGTCTTCCCATTGTTACACAGAAAGTATTAAATTACTGCTCATGTAGTTTTGAAGAAAATGTTGCAAGGTATCAATAATTTGAAGAAAATAAAGAGTTCGATAGATATTTTTTTTCTTAGTCTGCATAAAAATTCCAAACATGGCCCATGGAATCAGAAGAGTGCACCCGCATGTAAATCGCTAAGATTTTTTTAAACTTGTTTTTTTAATTTATTTATTTTTATTTTTTTTATTTTATTTTATTTTTTAAATTTAGTTCATCTATTTTTACTGTATTTATTTTAAGGCGAATACAGAGATCTTTACTTTTAGATTATTAAAGTTATTTAATTCATAATTTTTACATTTATTTGTCTGATCACAATATTTTGGCACTTTTGCAATTTGGTCTTGCTTGAAATAAAATAAGTTTACTAAAATAATTTGTTATAAGGGGGGCGTACTGGACATAAACGTGAGATTAATAATTTCCGTGACGTATTTTGCAGCTTTTCCCTATCTGATTAATTAAATATAATTTTTGAAAGTCAGGGGGTGAAAGTGCACCACCCTGCCGGCAATCATGGACATAAACATGATATTAATATCTTTCGTGATTTAATTAGTAGTTTAAGTATTTTGTAGCTTGTCTATGTTTAAAATTATTTTTTTTTTCGCAAATAATTATTTTCAAGAAAGTTTAAACATTAAAAAAATATTTATTTATTTATTTATTTTTCAAATAACTGGGTGCGAGTGCACCCATGATTTGGCCCCCTCTCTTTTTCAAGGCACGAGCCGCCACTGAAGTATAAATTCGACAATATGTATGGGAAGAGGGGACCTAGCGAACCAAACTCATAAGAGGCCCGCCTAACTAGTTATTTCACATGCTGGGATCCCGGCTCTTCATAATTTGTGTCAGCGGAATGGCAATTATAATTTTCTAAAGTCAAAAGCCTAAAATAAAACTTGCCACTTTCGAAAAGAAACCCACGCTCTGCTACCGTGATTATAACTGCCAAAACCAATTCAAGAACAATATCTCCTCCCAGCCCATTTTACAAAAATAGACTTTTTATTTTGTTCTTAAATGTAAAGCTAGCATTTTGGTAAGATACACTCATGAGTAGATAAAAATGATGGTAAAAATATTTTCTTGGTTTTTTAATTTCTTAGAAACAGAGAATATGTAAGCATTACAATACCTGCAGTGCAGTGTATTGGTATGTATTTTACACAGCCGAACACATTTTAAGTGCATGAATTTAAGTACATTAGTGCCTGTTTTTATCTATATTTTTGTTCAGGAAATTCTTTATTAATGAACCAATAGCACAAGTACATCATTGTTTTCCAGAAAAATAGAAATTGCTTTTCGCTTCCGTCAGTACAAGTTATCCGTATTTACGAGGATTAAAAAATGATTGAAATGACGTCTGGAGAAGAAGAATCAGTTCAGAAATTTATGGACTTTACAAGGAAACAGACATTATTAATTTAATTTCTATTCAAAGGAATGGGCCAATTCTATGGAAATGGGCATAAGTAATGATATAAATAAAATTGGACATTACAGCTGCTTGGGCCATCGCAACTCAAATGAAAAGCAGCTCAGAAGCAGCAGAGCTTCCTACCGTCTACTTTCGCGGCGGCCCCGAAAAAATATTTTATTAGTGTGGATCTAAAAATCAAGTTTCAGTGCCTTTGGAAGGTTTGATATCATTGGTAGGAAGAGGAAGAAATAAATAGGAATGTCATAGAATAGATTTTTAACATTTACAGTTAAAATGGTTTCATTTATCTAAATTCAGTTAATTATCGCTGAAACTTTTTTTTTTAAATATTTCTTTCATTATTTGAAGTGTATAATGCTGCGGATAATCGGGAGTTTACTCTACTTAAATTCCATTTTCAATCGGAGGGAGATGGGATTTTCATTTTAATTGGAACTCGTAAAACGCGTTTTTTAATCTGCTTCTTTCTAATGACGATTTAAATATTTGCGAATGACACAAGAGGTAGTCAATGAGGAGGGCGCATGGGGGCCCATATAAAAATTTTTATGGGAGGGAGGGGATCAGATATTTTCGCCTTGGTTTAGCAGGATATTTTCCCCATGGAAACCGATTTCAGTACAGATTAGAGTAATTAAAATTTTCAATAGCTTATTCTTTAATGGCAGGAGAAAAAATGCTTTTCATTTTTGCAAAGAAAAAAGTATTAAAATAAAAGAACTCCAATTTCTAAGGGGGGTTTGAGCCCCCCATATGAGCACCCATGAGCGGGGGGCGGAGCTCCCTCTAGTAATTCTAAATTAATACAAACATTTGAAAAAATGAATTCAAAATTAAGGTAAAAATATTGAAGCAGTTAAAAACTAGGTCTCATTTGAAGGGGGGGGGGGGATCCAGTGGGCGATAGGGGCCCTGATAATTTTTGCACGGGGGCCTAAAATTTATAGATCCGGGCCTGCTGGATTTTAACTCATTTTAAAATAGAATTGCATGCACTTTGTAAAATTTAATAAGAAATGTACACCATTTTTCTAAAAAAAAAAAAAAAAAATTGTTCGCGCACTTTTGAAATTAAAAAACTTTTGAGGTATTTTGAAAAAAAAAAAAAAAAAAAACCTTTTTAATGTATTTTATTGAAGACATCTAAAAAATTCAAGATTGGGGCCATGAAGGGGTCAGCGGATGCAGCAAATTGAAGAATTTCATCGGAGGTTCCAACGTTTGAACCCCAAAAAACCACCCCTTAAATATATTAAAATACTGCCATGCCTGAATTGCAAGTGAAGTACCTGCGATAAAACGTTGATTTCGTGGTCCCATATTTAATTCAATTCTATAATTTTTCAATCATAGTATTAAAATGTGGAAAAGTACATATAATACTCACTTATTCTTTTTGAAGCCAGAACAGTATTGCATAAATCTTTGAAATACAGATATAATTGCCGTTCACTTCACATGTGAATTGTTGATAACAAACAAAAGAAGTTTTGGTTCATTTTCTGTTTCTGTACAGAAAAAATCATGCTGCCATCTCTCGGATATTAAGAAAACTAGATTGAAAAAGCTAAAGCGAAAATGATTCGAGTTTTGAGGGCCTGCCGCTGATGACGCCCAGAGAAGGGAGGATCCCTTCAATCCAACTGCCAAAAATTTTCTTTCGCGTCAAATTTTGCCAACGATTTGGCCAAATTTTAAAACAGTATTGCAGCATTGTGATTGGTTGGGTTTTTTCAAAAAATCTTTTTTAATTATTTCTTTTAAAGATGCCTACTTCTTTATGATGAATGAAAGTTTTAAAGAAAAAGACATATTCAATTGTAAAAATAATGGAGCTAATATCTCTAATCAGTTTAAGTATAGATTTTTGATAATGTAAGAATTATAGCCATTGGGCAGGAGCTATGTAAATGAGGCCATGTAAAATGATATTTCATTGAAAGTTTTTATTTTTGAAGGAAAAAAATAGTAATTTCCCAAACGTTGACTATTGGAATTACAGTGATCAATATTTTTAAAGAATCCAGAAGAAAGCTTTTTATGAAATAAATAAAACAAAATGAAAATATTATGTAGTAGGTAGCATGTAGTTAATTATGGAACACAAACTTTGCCACTTTTACAGAATTTTCTGTATGTAGCACGTCATCGTACTTTATTTGTTATTTTTTGTGTTTTACAACTTTTCTAGAACGTCTATTTTTGCATGTAATCGTGGGTAACTTATTATTTAAATTATTCTTTTATTACTGAAAATATTTATGAATATTTACACACAAATCTATGTGAGTACGCTCTCTGTAAGACATATTTTTTTAAAAAAAATAGTACTGTATGAATACCCCCCCCCCCAACACAGTATGCTATACTTCAAGGCAATGAGTAAAGGCAAGGGAGCAAAGTCATTAATGACAGCTTCCTCTTTGCCTGTAGGGTTGTTTATTTTACGTAGCATGGAATGCGTGGAAGGTAAATTCAAGCTAGGTAAATGAACAACTTAACAGACATAGAAGCAATCTTAGGAAGCTCATCCTAAGATTGAATTCGCACCTCGTTATTTTTACTTTTTTAAAACAAATAATTGGCGGAAACTTCGTAGGGAATTAAAGTACTTCATTTTGCAAAGAAAAAAAATTTTTTTTTTCTTCATTTAATAAATTTTCCCTGAATTCTTGTTATTTTTCGAAATTCCCTGATATTTCCCTGATTCATATATATATATGCATTTTCAGGCATGTGGAGAACTAATTACAGTCCTTGGGCAATGTTTACATTCATATTTTGAGACAGATGACGCTTTCACTGTTTCAATACTTTTTTATGATGAATTTTTAAGATATATATTTAATTTCGAAAATAATGGAGCTGAAATCTCTTATTAGTTTATGTCTAGATTTTTAAGTATATAATAACTATAGCCACGGAGCAGACCATGCAAAGTTTCTATAACATTTCTTATATAATAATGAATACAGATTTTACAAAAATTTATCTTTCGAATAATGAAATTCCCTCAATAAGACTGGAATACAAAAGTGGAATCCTTTTAGCTAATTCTTTCCATTCAGTGGATACCGATATTGTCTTCGATTCCTCTTCAAAAACCCTTCGTACAGTCCTAGCAAGTTTCTCGTCACTGTGCAGATATGCAAGTTCCGCTACTTGGCATATGTTTTCAGAAGAAACGTGTTTCTGCACGAATTCTCCGCACCACTCCTTGAGCTCTGGCAAATCGTACCTGTCAGCGGCAACGTATAGATCCATGGCACTATCCGCTGACAATATTGCAATCTTTCCGGCATAGATGTACAGCAACATTTCCCTGGCAGTGGAAGGCTTCATTTCGAGTATATCAACCACATTCTGTCGACTTTCCACCATGTCGTTTTCAAACATTGCATAGAACACTTTAGAACGACTTGCCAGAATTATTTTGTGGGCTTTGAATTCTTCTCCCGCCACTTTCAAAGTGACGTCGGAAAGACTGACATGTCGTAAAGCTCCTCCAAAATTTATAACCATTTTTGAGAGGGTCCTGAGCCCCAATGATTGCGATGGAACAAAGAATAAATCGTCTCGTTCATACTCTGGAAAAAAAGAAGAAAGGCAAGAATGAAATTAATTGTCAGGATATTCTCTCCTTTCTTAGGTTTTTAAAAAACTATATATGCGTGGTGACATAAAAAATTACTGTTCTAACAAATTAGAGATGAAAAGATACATAAGAAATTGTTATACTAGTTATTAGTACGGTGCAAATAGACCAAAAAAAAGGCCTTACCTCAACATCAAAAGTAAAAGTTTCCCTCCATCTCCAAATTGTTCTATACAGTACATATTGTTTGGTAAAAAGTTACACCGTTTTCAGCGTCGGGTTTTGGGGGGAGGGGGGGGGGAAGAAGTTGGTAAATTAGTATAGTTTTTATCAGTTTTGCGAAATATTTAGAAAACTATGATGTTTAGCGCAAAAAGTGCAATGTACAAAATAATCTGCACTAAATTTCGAACAAAATGGTCCTATACATTATTTTGTTAAGTGAACGGTTGCAGAGTTACGGCAGGTAAAAAATAGAAATTTTTCGTTTTTTTTTTTTTTTTTTTGATTTTTCGGAAAAAATATTTATTACCACTCAGAAAACTAATGTTTTGTATGAGGAGTGCTTTGTAAAAGCAAATTGCGATCTATAGGGCCGGTGATATGTTTGTGATAAGCCCTTGAAGGAACGACAACCTCACCACCTACTCAAGGTGCTCTACTTTTATGGGAGAAGAAGCATTCATGTACCGTGGCTATATAAATCTGCGACACGGAGAAACACAAACTTTCTCTAGACAATGCCGCAATAAAAATGAATATATTTTAAACATAGATGATTTTTTAAATTATAAAAATTCATAACAATTATGATTTATAGTTATATCATTTTTAATGATAAAATTTTTTATAAGTGCAGCTGTTGAATTTTTTTCTTTAGAAAATAGGCATATTTGCCTGTATATTGCAACCATATTTTATTATTGTATATTTTTTTCGTTCGTAAACTGAGTTCAATACTAATATTTAATAAAAATGTAGAACGTTGAATGCGACATATTGTGATGTAAATTATTCACCAGTATTCAGTCCTCTTCAAGCATACCACCGTCCTCTTCTAGATCTTCGTCTATGATATTAGTGCCCCTGTTATTACTTCCTAGAGCAGTTTAGACCACTACTTCTTCACTCGCAGTTACGGAAGCATTCGGCTTTGTAAACGCGCACTATGAGGGATAGTAATTCCTACGAAGCTGCAGAACGCATTGTTGTAATTGGTCTCAGGTATTCACCAATCTTCTTCCACCCCCACTGGAGGTAAATTCTTTTTCTCATCCAGCAGCTGCTGAACCTGGTGGTAGGTTCTATATGAATGCTGCCTGGTTGCTGTTGAAGTGCGGGTAAGCCAACTTGTGAGCGTGTGTGTTTGTGTGTGTGTGTGTGTGTGAGAACAATGAATGTATGGGCTGCTTTGCAATAACCTGCAAGAAACACTGGTAGCGAAAGCTATCTAGATCTTCAGTGTTCTTTGCTCCAAACATCGCAAGAAAGAAATACTTTCCTGCGTCAGCCACTGCACTGGGGTCAGCTTTGGAATCGTTAAAGACTTAGAAGCTTCGTCGAGTGGATGTTGCAGATGAAGAGTAGAGTCAAGCGAGAGTCTTTCCTCTTGACTACCCACCCCTCTACCGCACTTGTCTCTAAATTAACGTATAGTTTTTAACAGGCCTAGGTTTACCTAAAAGCGAAACAAGTTATAGCTCAGAGACCCAGCTTTGTTGTGTGCCTCCAACTCCCGAAAAGCTACATGATTCGTTACTAAAAAAAAAAAAAACTTTTCAGTTTTAAGTGTTTGGAAACCTTGAACATTTAGAAAATGTAGTTACAAACCTTGAATTTTAAATTTTCTAACGAATGTGAGGGGAAGGGGGAAGACCAAACTCTGCCAAATTCAGCTCTTTGCTACTTGCGGCATCAAAAATGTATAAATCATGGGTCTCACGTTTCTGTAACATATAGCTTGAGATATTTTTTTGTGATTCACATGTTTCATATCTTGTTTATTATTTGATCCCAAATTCAGCATTTTGGAAGTTCTTCTGTTATTGCTTGCTTGTATCTTACTTCTACTGCATACTGTTAATCTGATCAGCACAAGAAAAAAAAAATTTCTCTATCTCTATTATTTTTCCACACTACTTGTATTCGAAAAAATATTGTTGTAAGGAGAAATCTACAGTATTTGAAAAAAAAAAAAAAAGAGCTGCTGTGTGCATCACGTGACTTCCTTTTATCCCAATTCAATGTCATTTCCCCATCACTGGCAATTTTAATTTGATTCAATAATTTACTCTCTAAATATCACCAACAATGACCATATTGAAATCAGATTTAAAAAAAAAAACGCCAAATTTGTCACCAAGTTGGTGACCAAAATACTGGCAATATATTGCCAAGTGTCCGCCAAATTATAACACCACTCGAGTTTACATCGAAATTAAAAATGATTTCCCCCCAAAAAAGGGGCAAAAGACCCCTTTAGAAACACCTGAATGCAACCAAAAGGGGAGGTGCACAACTAAACCCAACTAGGAGTCTACGTACCAAATTTCAACTTTCTAGGACATACCGTTCTTGAGTTATGCGACATACATACGCACATACATACATACGTACATACAGACGTCACGAGAAAACTCGTCGTAATTAACTCGGGAATCGTCAAAATAGATATTTTGGGTGTCTATACGTTCTTAGGCACTTATCCACGTGTGGTCGAGTCGAAAAAAAAAACTCATCATTTATTCGGGGTGAGTAAAATGGAAATTAAGGTCGATTTTTGAGTGAAATTTTTATCGCGAATACAATACTTCTTTTTTTGTAAAAGGAAGTAAAGAAACAACTTAAAACAGAAGTTCCTTATAAGTTTAGAAAAATTCGGTAAAACGATACAATCAAGCATTGAAATGTTGGAGACTGAAAAGTGTAAATGAAATGCTTTAAATAAGTTTAATTGTTCTCAAGTCCTTGAAAATGATTAAATAAGTCTTTGAGTCTACTTAAAAATTGCTTCAATCTTATTTTTTATCTAGTGCAAACTATAAATTGTTTGAATGATAGGGATAATAATCTCTCGTTACCTATCTTCTAAATCACCACACCATCTCTTTTAAGAGTTTGATGCATTTTTAATAGTGATCATTTTGTTTGTCTTTGGGTTTGGGAGATGATCAAAAATCAACTTTACCAAAAGCCAATGTGAGCAAGTGACGATATGTTGTCTTTTCTCATCTCTCTGTCGATCAATGTCGACGATTTATCGAACCAGAGAAAAGTTCTTATTTTGCATTTCCTTTATTTGCAAAAGAGTGAAACTTATAAAAAGTTTTAGTTAGCCGATTTTTTTCCTGGTATTTTGTCATTTGAATCATGATTTATAAGGTCTCAAAACGCAGAATTTTATGTAATTTTTTCAAAATTTTGCCCGGGGGGAAAACCAACGGACCCCCTTAAACTACCGATATTCTATATCGCATTTAGTATGGTCCTTGAATCACTCTCCTGATATTCCTCTCCCTCTAAAGTCAATGATAAAATGTATACATGTGGGGATTATATCGAGAAAAAAATGTTTACTGAGTTTTAATCAGTTATAATTAGGATCAAATTATATCAATATACATTCGTTTTATTTATAAATTAACAGAGGTGTACACTAAGTGGAAAGGCATGGCTGAAACTGAATACGTTGGAATCTTTCAGAGACTGTTTCTAGGGATTTTTCTCACTTTTTGAGGGGTATCGTTCGTAATGGGGTGGGGGGTGACATTACTCTTGCGATGGACATCCCTATAATTAATACAATCATTCATATTTTTGATTGGGGGCCCCGCAAAAAATCTTCGCCCCAGAGCCCCGCAAAACCAAGGGCCGCCATTGTTTCTGGTGCAATGAAGAATCATGTGCCATTTCAGTAAAAGAGTCGTATTCTATAGCTGACATTACTGAAGGACAGACATTGACTATATATGGCTTTTAATCCGGAATTGATATTTTCTCAGCCGTCTATTCGGAAAATACCCATGAAACACTTCCAAATATTATTTTTTAAGTGACTAATTAGAACGATTTGAAAAAAAAAAAGGAAATAAAAAAAACAAGTTTCGTGGAACCCTTGAGTGATATTCATGGAACTCTCGGATTCCGCGGAATACAATAGGGAAGTTGCAACCTATTAAATGTTCATATTTTGGCTATTGGATATTGTTAATTGACCCTCAAAACTAAAAAATTCACCATCGTCGAATTTTAAAACACCGTGGTTGATTTTTAATGAATTTTTAAAAATCCACGCGCAAAAGTGCGCTTTTCTGAAACGTCACGAGCCTACGTCACAGGGCGCGAATGGGCAGCCTTCCGCCGAAGATCCCTTGTTTTCGCTAGGGACATTTTGAGCGCGCTGATATTTTTATTTTTTAGAAATTCAATAATCCTTTTGAACACACTATGGAGACCGGATTCGTTAAAGCACAATCTAAATAATCTTCCTCATTTAACATCAATGATGATATTCGAATACTTTCGAGAGGATGAGAGGTTTAATGTTCCAGAAACGCGAGGAGTTAAATGCGAGGAGATAAGCCTTTTACGTTTTGTCTTCGAAGTCGAATGCGTGATCTTCGGCTTCTCCCCTATCGGAAGAGCGCATGATGTCACTTCTTATGCCATTTGACGTCACAAGCGCTTGAACTTTAAAAATTAATTAAAAAAAAACTACTTATCGTATCGCAAAATTTTTTTCACCTATGATGTTCATACACGTTACTCTATCATATAAAAATAAAATTGAAAAATCGAAAACTTCCCTATTTAAGAAACGTTAATCTAAGGGGAAAGAGAGGGGCACCCTTGCACATGTCAGTATCAGCAGTTACTGGGTGGCGACAGGAACTGCGAAAAAAAGTTCCCTGACTTCCCTGATTAAGTTAACTGAATTTCCCTCATTTACGTTAATAATAATAATAATGGTTTCCTTTCTTTACCCTACCTGAAAACAATTGCATATTAAATAAAATGCAGTGTTTTAAACGTTTTAAGTTGTTAATTAAAAATTCTGTCTGAAGGTAAAATCATCACGTGGTTTAAGAAAAACCAAAATGATGGTCAATCCAGATGCAATATCATTATTTTCTCCTAAACAAAATATTTAAAGTACTTCTTTTTGATAACAAAATAAAATTCAGTTGATTAGATTTACAAATACAAAGGCAAAAAATTTAAAAAAATGAAGAAAATATTTGCTTTGGAGTCATAAAATTTTCTTTGTCTCACAAAATCGTCAATTTTACTCATTTGATGCTGATTTTTACTGTGGCAGCATTTGGTGATGAAGGCTACCATTAGAGATTACAAAAACATGGCTGCTAAAAATAGATTCTTAGAAATTGGCAGTGTCCCATGGTACACATGTCCCAAGGTACAACAGTCTCCCCTAATGTAGTTTTACTTACGTAAATAATAGACCATATTTATGTAAAACAAACTGAAACCTTTGACAACCAGTCATATTGAGCTATTCTCTATTCAGGAACTTAAGTTTTAATGAATGAATACAGCATTTTAAATATTGAAAAATAATAAAAATATTTACTTATGTACACAACTCAATTTCAAATGATTTCATTATTTGTCAAAAAAAAAAAAAAAATAATCTCAGACTACTTTTGTAACAAACAACATTGAAATGCAAAAAACAATTATTCATTTCAAAATGTATATGTATATAACTTAGTTTTAAAATAAAATAATTTTAAAGTCTGAAAAAAAGAACCCTTCGTATAATCTGAGGCGACAACAAATAATAGGATGACAAAAAACGAAGTTGATTTTCATTTAATATTCAATTTTAGCAATTAAATTTAAAATGCCAAGTAATGACTTTTAAGCTTTTATCAGTATTAATCTAAAAAGAAAGATCTTTTTCTAGAAATCGTGATTACAGTACGCTAATTACTTCAAGAGAATGAGTGAAGGCAAAGGAGCTGACGGCTTCCTCTTTGCCTGTAGAGTTGTTTATTTTACGTAACGTGGAATGCGTGGAAGAAAAATTCAAGCTACTTAAAATAAACAACTTTACAGATACAGAAGCAATCTTAGGAAGTTCATCCTGTAATTAAGATTCAATACTATGACCTTGAGGAAAAAAGATACACAAATATGCGCAGTGTATAATCGCACCTCATTAATTTTACTTTTTTTAAAACAAATAATTGGCGGAAAATGTATAGGAAAAAAAGGTATTTAATTTTTCAAAGCAAAAAAAAAAAGTTCCTTTATTTAATCAACTTTTCGTGAATTTTTGTTATTTTTTCAAAATTCCCTGATATCTCCTTGATTTTTCCCTGATTAATAAAGTTCCCTGACTATTCCCTCATCTGTCGCCACCCTGAGTGAGCATTATTTTTTAATTTAATTTTACTTGGGTTTTTGGATTTTCGTTTTGTTTTTATTCAGAACACAAAATTACATGTTATATCTTATGTTTTAGGCAAAAAGAATTGTCTATTATTTACTCGTAACAATTTTATTTAGCTTAGTTTCTTATTATTGGTATACTTATAACAATTTTAATTGGGAAATAACATTTCCTCCGATTGATCGGTAAAAACTGGCTGATTAAGGCCGAATACCGATTACTGCCGATTAATATGAGCAATAAAAGAGAATTATGAGTAAGGAAACAATTTTAATTTAAAAAAAAAGTTTCCTCCAATTGATCGGTAAGAACTGGCTGTTTATGGCCAAATAACGATTACTGTCGATTGATATGAACAAGAAATGAGAATAATTATTTGTAAGAAAACAATTTTAATGAAAAAAATAACGCTTCCTCCGATTGATCGGTAAAATCAGGCCGATTATGGCCGAGTAATGATCACTGTCGATTAATATCAGCCCAAGAGCATCCCTATAAAACACATCGAAATGCATTAATAAAAAATAATACTTACCATCCGACTCTGTCTCTGACTCGCCCGACTCTGTCTCTGACTCGCTCGACTCTGTCTCTGACTCGCTCGACTCTGTCTCTGACTCGTCCGACTCTGTTTCCGGCTCATCAAACTCGATATCTGGTTCATCCGGCTCTGTCTCCCACTCATCAGACTCTCTCTCTGATTCATGCCACTCGAGATTCGACTTTATGTCTGACTCATTTCCCTCTGCATCAGATTTATCCAACTCTGCTTCCAAAACATCTGACTCCGCTTCCAACACATCCAACTCTGCTTCCAAAACATCTGGCTCCGCTTCCAACACATCCAACTCTGCTTCTAAAACAGCTGACTCCGCTTCCAACACATCCAACTCTGCTTCCAAAACATCCGACTCTACTTCTAAAACATCTGGCTCCGCTTCCAACACATCCGACTCTGTTTCTGATTCATCATCGAAGGTTTGCACAATTGTCGAGGCTGTGAAGTTGCAACAAACACTCAACACACTGTCAGCTGAATCTTTCTTTATTGCACTGGCAGCAAAAGAACAGGTAATATTTGCAGGTTTCGTTGGTGTACTAAACTGTTTAAAATGTTGGTTACACTTATCCGAGTACGTCAGTCCAATTGTGCACTCTGAAATCCAAGGCGGATTGGACTTATTACTTTGAGTGAGGTACAGATGTATGTTTCCGGAGCTGCGAACCATCTCCAAACAAAAGACGGCTTTGAAACATTTAAATGTAGGACTTTTCAAGCGATGCTCATCGTTTGGCAGTTCATCGACGGTAAAATCCTTGATTTTCCAAGTAAAATTTACCGAGTCCGAAACCTTTTTAGACTTTCTCTCGATGCATCTTGCTGCCATGTCCTAAATATAAATAAATATAATTACATAATTCTTATGTGACGACTAAAGTGTTCAAGTAAGAAATGAAATAAAATAGTCATGCACATATCGCACCCCGGCATGGAAAGTGACACAGCTCAAAATTTGGGAAAAACGTACTAGCCTAAATTTGATGCTCATTCTTGCCACAAAACTCGCACAAATATAGCTTACATAACTGGTGCGTGGTGAAGCGAAAACGATATAATCAATAGTCAAGAGTGACACACAGTATACAATTTCCTAATTTAAAAGCAAATTCTTCGAACTTTTAGTTTAGTTTATTAATGTAGACAACAAAAACTGTCCTGCAAACATCACATTATAATTTTTTTTTGCGCGTATTGTAATATTTGGGATAGAGACGTACCGAGTACTCGGTAACTACTCGGTACTCGGCCAATTTGCCGAGTACTCGGTACTCGGCGAAATTCTGATCAGATACTCGGCCAATACCGAGTAGTTTTAAAAAATTGAATATTGTCCAAGACAGATACTAAAATTTATAAAAAAAAAGAAGAGAAAGCATTATATTCTGCAATCATTTACAATTGAAACTTATAAGTCAAATTTAAATTTTGAGAATAATGAAGTTTGTAATGCTTCAATGGAATAAATCTTTATTTTAATGTCCCCAAAGTAAATAAAACTTATTTATTAAAAATTATGCAAAAAAGGTATACAAAAAAAATTGTCCTGTTAGTGTCTGCATTAGAGGGGTTTTACTGTAATTTGTTTTAATTCCAACTTGATTATCATACCTTTTATTTATTTATTTAAAAAAAAAATTTTTTTGTAAAATTTTTGACACAAACAAAATTGTTTATGTAATGCGTACTTAAATTTCAGCAGGAATTCAGTTTTAAAAACTATTATATGGACAAGGAGGTCTATACTACTATTCCAATAAGTTCAAAATTCATCACATGTGTGTTGGTGGTTCTTCTAAAAACATAATTGGTACTTGGTAACTCGGCCGAGTAGTGAAAAACTGAGTACTCGGTAACTCGGTACTCGGCCGAGTAGTGAAAGGCCGAGTACTCGGTACTCGGCTACTCGGCCAAAGTGCTACTCGGTACGTCTCTAATTTGGGACAAATGGCTTAATACTACTATTGCGCAAAACCTTGATTTTTCTCACAATGCTGTTTTTTTTTTTTGAGTTGTGTCACTTCCTTGCCGGGTTGCGATATCTACGCTTTTGAAGCGCAGTGTTATTGGCATGAGTGAGGAATAGGGGGCAATGTCCCCCCCCGCCCTCCATTTTGAGAGGATTTTATTTAGTAACATACCACAGCTTTCAAAATCTTTTTAAAAAATTTTTGATTTTTTTTCCAGTTTTTTTTTCTTTTTTGAATAGTTGAGAAGTGAAAATGAAGAAAATAACGAATGTCCTTTTCTGATGGGAAAAAAAGGAAAACAACACCGTACGTTAAATGCTAGTTCTAAAGTCACTTGGATGCTAAAAATGAGTCTAAAACGACAATTTTCCACTGAAAACCATTCGGGCAAGTATATGAATGAAAATATAGGCTAAATGATCTATGAATTCAGCTGCAATACTAAAAATAATCGACGATTCTTTAAACAAATTAGAAGCTAAAACATCCCTCCCCCCCTCTTTTTTTTGAAGAAACAAAACAATCTACTCGTTGTGATTTGTTTCCTTTATTTTCAGAATGTTTATTTCCAATTCGGTGTGATTTCAAAAGCGAGATATTTTGGGTTGTTAAAGAGTTGAAACAAAATTGCCTGATTTGAAATTAATGCTGTTGCAAAAGAAGTACAAAGGCTAAAAGGTTTTTGTACAGCAAAATACTGATAAATGTAACAGTTTACAATATACTCAACGAATTTATGTAACACTTAAAGAAACTAGTATGTTGAGGCCATCATGAAACTTTTTTCTATATCTCTCTATGAATTCTGATCTCTCCCCATGCTTGACGAGAAAGCAATATTCCCAGCAAAAATAAAATTACACACATAAAAACTTGTCGACTGTCCCAATTTCCGAATTAACTCAAAGGCAAAGCAAAGAGCGAAAATTGTTTTAAAAGCCTTGCTTGAATTAATTACAAACATTTTATTTGTTCACAAACATAAGATGGCAACAGTTAAACATTTAAAAGCAGTGAGGTAATATTAATATTTACGATCATTTCCCACAGTTAAAATCACGCGAAATACGCAGACGAGTCTATTCGATGCCATCGCAACACATTCGATGCCGTCGCTGTTGCGACGGTAACGGTCTATTCGCAACTCCAACGAACTATAGGGGGCACTGCAGTCACTGTTTAATGGCGGAATTGAAAACTAAAACAAACGCATGTGGTAGCGAAGAAAATGCTAAAAGTGTTGTGATTTTTGTTCGTATGTATGATTTTTTCGCTTTATTCGTTTGAAAAGATTTTTCAAAGTCTTGTGGATATTCTGACCCATATAGAAAGAGATTAGAAACCAAAAAGTATTACGAAAGTAAACAATTAATGTAGAACACACAGTAAGTTGTTCTGAAGCAGCCATTTTCACGATGTTGAATTCGGAATTCATAAATTTTTGGTTCGCTTCGAATGGCATTTTCATTTTGTACCGTTTTTTCTATACATTAGTACATATTAAGTTCAGTTTCGTGACATTTCCAGCATTTGTTGACATTTTTGTCACATAGTGCACATACGTGGCAGACTGTCAAGAGTAACGTTTAACACTAGATAATTTATTTCTATGACTATATGATTGGATATCCAAAGAAATCATGCATTTAATTCATTCGTCATGGAAATAATTTACCTGATATGCGAAATCTTGTCAAGATACATTATTCTTTCACATAATTTTAAAACCATAACACTATAAACAGATTTTTGGCGAACTTTTATTTTTTATTGTTCAAATTCTTAACGTTCTTTCTGGATTTTTCAATCTGTTCTGCGATAAATATTTTCAAGAAAATTTATTTGCATACTGTCTATTTCAGTAGGATACTGTAGTAACAAATTTTATTTAAATCATTTATGTGGAATTAGGTTAAAGAAAAGTGTCCAGTCAATGTTGTTAAGTTCGTTTTTTTTTCATCGAATTGAAAAACTGATATTTATTCAAATTCACTCAGAACAAAATAAATAAAATGTGTACTCACAGTTTATATATGGTGGTAGTTTTCTTTTCAGTTGATTGACCATTATTTCTTTTTACTTATCGAATTCTGTAATCTTACTATCATTTTATTCCACTCATGATAAAAGTTAAAAATGGTTTAACTAAAAACGCGAAAACTCGCCAAGGCTACTTTGCTTGCACAATACTAAAACTACTATAACCCTAAACAAATTTGGCGAAACCTTTCAGCTGAGAATAAAAGGAATAAAGTAAATTCTTTCTCGGTTATTCATTTTGTTCTACGATAATATATTCAAGAAAATATTTTGCATACTGTCCATTCCAACTAAATGCTGCTGTAAAATATGATTAGTTAAATTAATTTAAGATTAAAAAAAACTCATATTCTTACAAATTCATACAAAACAATAAAAATTTTTACCTGGTATAACGTTATCCAATTTTGTTAATCCAGAGTTTTCTTGTTTACGCTTCCACCATTTAATACTTTTTTGAAAGAAATAAGAAAAACTAACATTATTTTGAGAAGCTCGAGAATACTCCTTAGGGACGAATTAATTTCTGTAGCTGAAAGCAAACTAAGACACATCGATTGCGTTAATAAATACTCAGAACAAACTGCCTGTGTTTACGTCAACAGACACACGTGATGCGCAACGTGGCAATGTTTTAGGTGCAGACGCAGTTTTATAAATCACCGCAAGGTAGCGTATTCGAGCGCTGGAGTTCCGAATTACGATTTATCTTTCATATTGTTGCGTTAATAAAACTAATTTTATTCGCGCAAAAAAAAAGAAAAGAAATTAAATTAATTTGAATTTTGACATTTTGAATTCAAATTATGTATTTCGCAATCACGAGTTGCGACACGCGACAGAGCCCTACTCGTTGGAGTTATTGTTTCTAGAAACGGTTCCTGTCCCCCCAAGCTTGCCCCTCCTCCTGGACGGTTACTTATGTATAGTTGTGTGTGCGCGCGCGAGTAGGCGCGCGTGCATGCATGTGTAGGCTTGTGTGTGTGCGTAGACCTGTGTGTATGCACGCAGGCGTGTGTATATGTGAGTGTGTATGTGTGTGAGCATGTGTGTGTGTAGGGTATGTCATGCGTTAGCGAAAAAAATTTTTTTTTTGAATTTTGACTTGCACATCTAGGATCTAATATATTTGCACATGAGAAATTCATTTCTGGTGTTATTTTTGAAAAATATTAAAGTTTAGCTACCGGGAAATGGCAACGAAAAACGCCCGAAAATGCTCATTTTTACTATTTTGCTTCCGGCGTTTTAGTTAATGGATACAGACATTTATTACCATTTAAATCATTTATTTAATAAGTAAAAGGCATGATAAATGTAAAACAAAACAAATTTTAGATACTTCTAGTAGTAAAATACCAATAATTTACAATAATATGCGTATGTGGACAAGTTTACGAACAACATACTTACATTTATATAGTACAGTGAAACCTGTGTAAGTTGACCACTCGCGGTGCAGTACTTTGGCGGTCAACTTAGACAGGTGCTCAACTTATAAAGGGCGGTAATAATTTATTTTATTTTACTTTTTTTTTTTTTTGGTCATTTCTTGCACCATGTATTCATTTTTTGAGGAATTCACCCTTACTCTTTCTGTTCAACTCACTTTCATTGTTTAACATTATTGAAAGTGAAACAATAATTAAAAATACTATTCAAATAATTTTGTTAGTTTTTCCTTGTTCATAACTATATTAGACACTTTAGTTTTAGAAATTCCATATATGCCAGCTAATATTCTCTGGCTTTTTCCATTTTCAGTTAATTTTAATATTTCATACTTTTTATTAATCTTAAGTTCAGCTAACTTTCTTTTTGAAGCTTTTTTATGTAAAACTTATAGCACAGAGAGCAACAAGCTCGACTCTCCCAGTTCATAAAGGCAAAATCAAAATATCCTATCTCTTATCCCTTGCACCAGAAACATGTAACTTTACTCATTAGCAAGCCCAGATCTGCGTACCCGCAGTGCGATAGGCCCGCGTCCTTAAAGGGGCTAACGGCCCTAGAAATTGAAGAAAAAAATAGAAAAAAAACTAGCACTAAGACTTATTTACTTTACTAATCGACACTGCTGGTCACTAGGGAGAGGCCCTACATATTTTGTTGCAGGGGAATCAAAATGTACAAGATTTCTTTTTAGCACAATTCCTGTTTTGTCACAACATATTGCAACTGAAAGGAAAGACTGAACTTTTCTACTGACACCTATTTTCATTGAACAGAGTACAAAAAGCAATCTCAAATAGAACAACAAATGAAAAACAAGTTTGGAGAATAAAGAGCAGCATTAAGCTTTATGCTGCTGTTTAGTTAGTAAAATACTGTTCTGTCATCAAAGTATTAAAAACATTCTTGGAAAGCTATGAAAAAATAAATAAATAAATAAATAAATAATAAAATAAAATAATTTGCTGAAGAAAGTAAAAAAAAAAAAAAAACAAGTGGTCAACTTACAAAGGGTTTTTTACAGTAGTTCAAACCAAATTTGATTAACATTAGTGGTCAAGATAGACAGGTGGTCAAGATAGAGAGGTGGTCAAGTTACAGAGGTTTTCCTGCATTATATGAGATAGGACTAATTCCGTTCCTGACAAAAGCGGTCAACATAGACAGGTGGTCAACTTACAAGGGTGGTCAACTTTACAGGTTTTACTGTACCTGAACACAATACTGCACATAACTGTTGACATAGTTTTTTTTTCATTAAGTTTCGAACACTTTTAGGAAGTCTTTCTTTGTTTTTAAAGATGGCATTAGTTCTCTGTTACGCAACTGTGTTCGTATAAAACCATCCCTCTTAGCCCAACCACACACTGATTCAGCAGCTTCGGTCACTAATTTCACCGCTCTCTCGCAACTTGGGTATGTAATGGATATGGAGGTAGTTCCAGTGGGGTAACATTCAATGCTGCAAGCTGTGCCAAAGACAAATTTGTTGTAAATATTGGTTCCGTGAGGGTTTCTGTGTCCCAGTCAATTAGTTCCGTAAGGTCGCAAGCATTAAGATTTACTGTCTGCGGAACTTTGAAAGACCGTACTGAAGTGCATCCTAAGTCCTTTCCAGCCCTAATTGACATTATTTTGTCAACAGCAAAGGCCTTTTTACTTGTGTCCTCAGAGCAGAGAAGAGCAATCAGTAAATTCTCAGGATGAGTCCACCAGGCCCCGTTTTTTATGCAGGATTCAGAAGCTTCTTTAACCCTTACATCTTACTTCTGCCAAAGTCTAAACAATTTAATTAGATGTGACGGTCCATACTTTATATCACGTTTGACCTTAATTTCGAAAAACATTGGGAGGTAAACTTGTGCTACCCATGTTGCAAGAAGCTTCAAGATCTCCGTATGTTGAGGTCCAAGATTATGCTTACTCATATAGAGCAGCAAACACCTCATGCCACACGTAAGCCACCTACTGTGGGAGAGCTGGCCACATTTCAGAGCTGCGACTTCTGGTACCAGCCCCCCTTTTTCAATTGCGTGAAGATACTTATATGCTACTTGGCTGTCAGTGATCATTTGGCTTGCAGCAATTTCATCAATATTAACAAGGGGCTCCAAAAACGGAATAGGCTCAAAGTCTGTTTTTTTCTCAAGAAACTCAACTTGGGAAAAGAGTTTGCCTATAGTACCTATCCAGCCCTTTTCTGATTAAGTTGGTCCGTCAAGTTTTGCGACTATATGACGCAATGGCAGCTCATTGATGTGAAGCCAGCAGAAAGATCTGAAAAGTCTGCGATCAAGGAATTTTTCAACATAATGTAGCATGCCACCTTTCCAGCCAGACATATCATTGGTGGTATCACTCCCAATCAATTGTAGGCTAATGTCTATACCAATGTCCTTCAACAGTCATACAATCCTATTGCATTTTGCTCAGCCGGTTTTGCCGTTGTTGTTTTTCCTTCTGGTGTATAATGAGTGAGATAGCGACCTCGGGGCTCTTCTGTCACTGTCATGTGATTTTCTTTAATGATGCGCTTTCGAAAGCTACCAGTGTTCTCATCGTGCCTAATAATTAGAGTGTTGTCCCTCCTGTTATCGACAAAAATGCCAGTAATGTTACTTTTTGCGACATTGAAACTCTCCTCTGCTCTTGAGTGCTTCATAACACGCTCTTTGGCACGAAACACTTTTTTACTATCACATATGAGATGTTTTTCATCTTCACCGAGATGGCCTGCCTTCACAAGATCACTCAAAAGACCATTGATGATAGCAGCTGTAGCGGTTGAAGAAACACCGAACCTGACCGAAGCAGCGGCCGCATTACTAATATCAAGATAGTTTCGTTTAAGGTAAGTTCCTGATTTTTCTCGCACTGAGTCATTTTCACTACTGCCGATTATTTCTTCATTCGAACAATCAACTTCCATGTCATCTTTCGGATCATCAGCCTCAAACGCAAGAGTTGTAGGGTCAATGATAGTAGCCGCCTCTTGCTTTGATTTTGAAGTTGCTTCTCGTTGTCGCTCTAGACGTGATTCGTCGATTGACTTACGTAGACTCTTTTTTCTAAGCTTAGCCGTCTCTTGTGAATCCAGGCCGGACTGTTGCATTGACGAAACAGGACCTACTTTTTCCCTCTGGGCTTTGATCCAAAGTAGTTCTTTTTGTGGGAGCCTTACTTTTGCATCGCAATAGCAAAGACAGTGAACCTGGGCATTACAAGTTTGCTTACATGGAGCATCTTCTTCACTACAAAGTACGATTTTACATGTGCACAAAGCTATATCGAAAAGTTCATCAAGTTTAAGCTCATACAGTTCTTTAATAGTTTTCCGAACTTTTTCTCGGGCGATGTCAGAGAAGATGGACCAACTCCGACTGAGTCTTTGTCCTATAGCTTTTGTGCTACAAACTATTGATTCCTTCAATTCGTTGTTAGAACTTGACCACCTTTCTGCAATCTCAAAAGCAACAAGAGAAAAAATGTTTGCCATTGAAACATCGCGTGGATCTTGATCACTAATGACGATTTCATCTTGCTGCAACTCGAGGCATCTTTGCAAACAGTCACGTAAAGTTGGGAACTCAGTTGGTAGGAAATTTTTCGGACCTCCTAGATATTCACTCAGCTTAGTGTTCAAAGCTCGCCTGGTTTTTTTGGCAACAGAAGATGCCATCTTGACTCCAAATCATTATTAAAACAATCTATGAAAATTTCTTGGAATATTGCGTATCTAAACAGTTAAATACGCGTGTGGCACAGATGAGTGGTCAGCTGCGCAGTAGATTCATCAAGGGTAAAAGTAAAAGTTAATGAAATAGTATATTAAAAAGCTTTGTACAGATGTACCACAAAAATTTTCAGAGTATTTCGGTGTCATGGTATTACATGACGACGATAGATTTCTGGAGAATCAAAATGTAAGACCTTCTTCCTCGATGTTTAAAATTGCTAGTGTCTCTTGCGTTCCAGCTTTTTTGTAAAAATAAACCCACCCTTTAAGAAAACAAAAAAGGGAATGCCATTCTGTCTTTTGTCGGAAAGTGCAGCTGGTATAAAAATCTTAGGAATGATGAGAGAAATTTTAGCCCAAACGTGCCCGCTGGTCAAAGGTTATCTTGGGGGAGTTTAAATGAGTAAAAGGGCGTGTCACTTCCCCAGATGCAGGTGGCCATTTCCCCTGAACGACCGGCTGCGCAACGAAGTCAGCAGTGTCAGTTGACCGGAAGCGTAATCCGTTTCAGCCGGAATGATCATCGATACCCGCAGCTCTTTTTACAAAGCATTATGAAACGAAAACATATTTTTTTGTATTTTGTCAAACAAAAGTACGTTCATTAGAGCTGAAAACATGTATTTTAGGTAGCCGAAGCATCTTTTAAATTTTACCAGCAGCTATATTGTGTATTGAGGATGAAAAATGGGATTTTTCGAAAAAAACACCGGAATTTTATGTAAATTGCGATTTTCCGGTAGCTAAAATTGCTTAAAAAAACTTTTTTTTGTACCAAACATCTTAGAATTAGTGAATCCATAGGAAAGTGCGCGTTCCAAGTCGAAAATAAAACTTTTATTTTTATGACATACCCTAGTGTACAGGACATGGACGCCTCCGACCAGGTAAAGCGGATGCCGACGCGCCTGCAGAGGTCGGTGGGCGGTGGTGCTGCAGAGGCCCCTGGTTCAAGCTGAAAATGCCTGGTTCAAGCATATTGCATTATCAAAGTTAGACAGCATTTTAACATACAAAGAGGGGGTGGGGGAGGAAATTGCATCAGAATTTAAGTACAAGAAATTTCTAGTCACTTTTTGCTGAAAATTTCAATTAAAACTTCTTGAAAAGTTGAAAAAATTCATTTTTTCAATTTTTCCGAAGGAGAAATAAACCTCTTCGGAAAGAAACTTTTTTTTTCCCCCCCGAAATTTTCCGTTTTTTTTCCGACTGTTTTCATCTCTAGTTAAAGAACAAAGTAAAAACTGGATAAATAGTTTAACTATATGCACAAACAGAAAATAAAAGCTCTGTAATCGATGTGTTGCTTTTTTAGGAGAAAAAACAGGGATCTCAATCCTTAGCAGTTCAAAGCTAAATTTCAGATTTTACAGAATCATACATTGTCGAGAAAACATCTGAATAAAAGAAAAGGTGAGGATAATGTATTTCCCGGCACAGAAATTTAGCACATTTTTCGTTAGATCCACTTGACTACCCAATGAAATGTGTTTTTAACTGTGTGATTTATTTTTTTCCCAATATTTTTGGCAACACAATTACCGCTTATAAGGCTTCCAAATTGCAGAATTTTATATATATTTTACAAAATTTAAGGTCAAAAGGACAGCAGGCACACAAAATAATAAAAACACACAAAAAATTGAAGTATGGCTTTACATATCACAGGAGAAAGGCAAAACATATTCGGGGGATGGGACACTTAAAAATGTCCCTTTTCGCCACCGACAGAACAGTCGTCCGAACTACAAAAAGGACCCCATACCTGAAATAGCTTAGGGCCGTAACTCTAAATCCGTCCCTGATAACAACTAATGTCACTCAAAAAAAAAAAAAAAAACTCAGCGCCCCCCCCCCCCATGAACGCAGTCCCAAATCCACCTATGGTTATTGGTACTTTATCCTCCACAACAGATTTCAATGAATTCTAGAGGAAAAACTTATGCCCCATAAACACCTATGTTGTTTCAGATTTTAAAAAAAACATTACTTTCGTACAGAGCCCGCCGCTTATATGAATCACGTTTGTCCCAAACAGTTCTGATTCAGTTAAGCGGCTGATTGAATAAAGCGGCTAATTCAATAAAGCTGGATTTTGTTCTGTTTTTAGTAATGTGACCAGACGTCCCGCTTTTTGTCTTACTGTCCCGCCAAAGTGTCCCGCTTTGTCGAAAAAGTCCCGCTTTTTTTTGTTTAAATTCCGTCACACAAGAAATATACATACAATCTAGATTTTTTAAATGCTTATTCGATTTTTTGCTGTCAGTAAACGTAAGAACGCCATGTAAAATGTTATTCTTTAATGTTTAATACGCTGAACTACCTCCACCATGATTTGGATTGAAGAGGAGGAGCTGTTAAGCGTCTAAATGGGCTGCAGAAGGAGTCTCTGGAGATAAGCAATGGGTGGAGATATTTACTCATTTTCGCACTCAGGCGATTGAAATCAACTGCTTGACAAAGATTGTTGAGTTTGGTTTCAGTTTGCCAGGCACAACAGCAGTTGTTGAAAGAACATTTTCCTTGAAAAAGTCTTCTTTTAACTAAAATTAACTTTTCTTATTCATGCAAGGAATTCCTTGGTTTTATGAAAGGCAACAAGAATTGGCGTCTTAAAATTGCTTCTAACAGCAAGTATAACTGAAAATAATAATTTTGATTAATAAATTTGTTGTGTGATGCAATATTCTTAACATCAATACTATTAAATTATTTTCAACTTGAGTTCTTTATTGGTACATTTGAGTTATTTCTTGGCATTTTTCTGTTACGTAAAATATTAAGCCCGTGGGAAAAAAAACTACTCTACCCCCCCCCCCCTCCCCCGTCATGTGTCCTGATTTTTAGCTTGAAAAATCTGGTCACATTAGTTTTTAGCGATTTGTTTCATTAAAGCGATTGTTTTGATTTCCACTTATTCAATTAACCGGCGCCCACTGTAGTACAGAACTAGAAGTTATTTCGATAAAGCTTGATCAATACTAGTTGTCCTTTTTATCTTTTTTTTTTTTTTTTAATTAAAATAACATTTCCTTACTTGAAATGGCTTGGTAAAAATTTTCGTATTTTTCTTTGCACAATAACAGAAAGAAGATATATGCGATAAAAGTATTCAAATGTACTCATCTCCATATGATAGAACCACATTGCCCTTGTTTCTCATTTGTTTGAAAGATCAAGACGCAAATGATAAAATATGGTCGCTTGAGAGATTAGGGTATTTCAATATCACCCTTGAATCCTTCACAAAAAAGACATTATGCAGTGCTGGAACTGCCAAGAATTCTTTCACTCCTCGTTTAGTTGTGCACGACCTCCCGTCTGCCTTGTGTGTGCGGGACAGCACAAAACTAAAGATTGCCGAAAACCCCAAAAGGTACCACCCTCATGTTTTCACTGCAAGGGTGAACATCTTGCTAACTTTAGAAATTGTCCAAAACGACAAAATCTCAAAGACTCCCTGAACCGGAGAAATAAAATTGAAACTTGCACTAATTCGGATCCTTCACCCCAAATCTCTAGTGCTGGTAATGACCTTCAACAGCCCCTCCCCCCCAGCCTCCCCACTTCACCTAAGACAACAAGAAGTTATGTCTAGAACTATACGAGCCTACTTTTCCGTATACTCATACTACTTTCTAGTACCTGATCAATATTCGCAAAATAGCTAAAGTCGCAAATTGTTTCAAACATATTTTTTTAATATTTTAAGCTAATTTCTAGGAATAAAATATTCCTCACCCATCTAAAAAAATAAATGCGTAAAAAATAAAAAATTAAATTATATTTAAAAAAAACGAACAAATAAAATAGCAGCACCTTTTAAACAAAGCAGCTAATACACTTTTTCCATAAAAAAAATCTTTAACAGCTTTCAAAACGAAAACATAATAATTAAAATTAATAAGCTCATTAAAATAAATACATCATATCAAAAAAAAAAAACAAATCGTTTCTTTTTCCCCTGTTGCCAAAAATAATTTTTTAAATGAATTAATGCACATACCAAAATAAATAAAAACAATAAAATGTCAACTTAAAGAAATACTTTTCATTGTCAAAAAAAAAAAAAAAATAATAATAATAATAATCGTCTATGCATATCTTTATATAGAAATATAAATGACTTCGACTTTATTCCCCGAAAACTAAATACCTAAATTAAAACTTTAGCGTGAAAATAAAAAAAAAGTCATATCAACAATAATTATTTCGCAGTTAAAACCATAGCTGTGGAGTCGGAGTCAATCTCATTTTGAGATAAAGGAGTGAGTCGGAGTCGAGTTTCCGAGAATCGGACTCAGTCATTTGTCCTCCGTGTATAAATTTTTGCCAAAGCTACGAAGTCAGGGAGTCGGAGTCCGATTAATTATCGGGCACAGGAGTAGGAGTCGGAGTCAGGTGCCCCTAAATTCTCGGAGTGGGAGTCTGAAGTTTGGCGTCAAGAGCTATTTCCAACAAAATTTGTTTGAAGTAAATCCGCCTTCAAGTACGGAATCTACATTGACTTTCAGTTTCCCCGCAGGCACTAATGTTGAGGGATTTGAACTATTCAAAATTGAACGGAAAATTGTTCAAATCAAAAATATATTTTATATACAAGTTTTTTATCAAAAGCTTTTTCCTACAAAGTTTGTTTGAAGCATATTCGCCTCATAGTTCAGAATTGCCTTCAATTTCCCCGTAGGCGCTAATGTTAAGTTTTTTTGAACTGTTCAAAATTGAACAAACATAGTTCAAATCAAAAAGTGAAATATGGGAATGAGGTGTCCTCGTCGAGATCTTTCGAACAAAAAAAAAGTTTGTTCGAATCGGACTATTCATTCAAAAGTTATTAGGGGGGGGGGGGACAGACAGACAGACCGACGGACCGACAGACATTTTTCCCCATCTCAATACCCTACTTTCCAATTTTTAATTTTTCGATATTTATTTATTTATTATATTTATTTTTGACTTTTTTTTTTGTTTTTCGCGATATTTTTAAGATGCATTAATCTTTCTTTCATGCTTTTTTCTTCTTTTTCTGACTTTTACTGGGAAAGTAGGCTTAAAAAATACCGTTATCGATAAGTTAACAATTACCCTCCAAAATATGCTGTTCGAACTGCGTAATTAGTTGATTCACTTTTGTGTTTCTTTTTACTACCAGTTTATTTTCATTCCACATCAGCTACAAGAAATTTTGTTTTTCCCGCCATTTTCGTTCGTTGAGTAGGCGTGGCTTATTGCGGCGGATTTATGGCTATCCAATGAGCGCGCTGCTTAACATTTCATAACTCTGGAGGTGGAAATTGCTTGTTTTGGCTACAGTTCCATTTCAAATAATTAAGTCTTTTCGTACGAATAATGGGGTCATTTCCAAAATTTTAAAAGTATTTTTTTCTGAAAGAACATGCTTAAAAACATAGGATCTTGTATAAGTTTAATATTTTTTAAAAAATACTTAAATCGGTGCGCTCTCATTGTTTACAATTCTTGCCGATGACATCACAAATGATGAAATGCCATTCTGTGTTGCATCTTTACTCACGCGTATTGGCAACGATATGGTTGATAGCAAGCGTAGAGCGCAGTATTTAATTCGCTTCTTGATTATCATAACGTGGAAACGCGAATGAAAGATGCGCCAAATTGCATCATTTGTGACGTCATAAAGACCACGCCTTGTTTTCAGAATCGGACATTTTTAAAAAATTAATTAAAAAATAACTGTTGGGAAAATGAAAGTATTTTCTGGGTCCATGTTGTTTTTTTACTCATTCTATCAATTTCAGTGACTAAAAGTAGTACCGTATTTTCGGGAATATGCGCCGCATCGTAATATATTCTCAAAGAAAATGTTTTTTAATGTATGCGCCGCACCTTCCATAAGCGCTCACTCAGCATTAAACAACTTAAAAGCACAATCAGTAGTAAAGCAAGCTGGATTAAATGTAAATAAAAAATATTTTTTTATTTCTCGTGAGTATTTTTAATTAACAATAAAGAAATATTTTTAAAAATCCCCATTTTTCACTTTTTGCCTTCGGCATCCCTCGATTGGTCATCACTTTCGATGGTTATTTTATCCGATTTCCAACGGCAAACGCATCTCGTCAGTGCCAAACTCTGGCAGCAAAACGATTTCCAATTGCTTCTGCCTTTATAACCTTAAACTTAAAGGCTGCAGTATAACTTTTCAATTGCTAAGGAGCCATTTCAAAAGCAACTCTAAAAAAATTCGTAAAAAAGGATAAGCCAAGAACGCACGAACGGCAGCAAAAGATGCAACACGACGATGTGAGTGAATAATAAAATTAAAGCTAGGAGACAAGTTTCCCATTAGGTTGCTTGACCAAGCAACCTATTTTCGTGAGAGAGGTGGTGAATTCCCTTTACACACTGGACATTCATCCCTCTCTCTCACTAGTACTTTTGCTGCCTCCTCTCCCTGACCCCTTCGCTCCGACGCGATAAGGCTTGCTTGCCCACGTGTATCAACTCTCTTCAGCGAAACACGTGCAATCGCTGACTCACCTTCCCTTCCCCTCTTTGCTTTACTTGTCGCGAAGGTCGAAGGATTTCCTCACCCCTTCGCTCCGCCGCGATAAGGCTTGGTCGCGCACGTGGATCAGCATTTCTCTAATCAGTGAAACATGCGCAATCGCTGACTCACCTTCCCTCCCCCTCTTTGCTTTACTTGTCGCCCAAGGCCGAAGGATTTCCTGTCCCTTCGCTCCTACGCGATAAGGCTTTCTCGCGCACGTGGATCAGCATTTCTTTCCTCAGTGAAACACGCGTAATCGCTGACTCACCTTCCCTCCCCCTCTTTGCTTTACTTGTCGCCTAAGGGCGAGGGATTTCCGCGAAATGAAAGCAAACGATGTGGTGCCATCTGTTAGCAGCATTTTCCGATTTTTTTTAAACTTGGGGAAAAAAAACACTGTATCCGCCGCACCCGTTATATGCGCCGCACCGGCAATTTTTTTTTACTTTTTCTTGTATGCGCCGCGGTGCATATTCCCGAAAATACGGTACTTTTGACTGAAGGAAACAACCTCATTAAAATTTTAAAAAAAAGTGTATAGACGTACCTAGAAGAATCATTTCGATCCAGGAAGCTATTTCGAAATAATAGATTTCTTTTTCAGCTTATAAAAAATACAAAATGAAAGGAAACCACATAGTAGTTTCTTCGCAAAACCATAATATTAATGGAAGCAGCATTGCTGCATAAAGTAACAAAATGTTATTTTAACTGTACCACGGCTTTGAGAACAAATGAGCAACTGCTTTGAAATTCACAAAGAAATTGTATTCGAATCCTCACATTAATAACAGCCGAAGATAGAGTAACCCGCGAGTTTCATTGGTTTCAACAATGAAACTCGCGCCACGGCATGATAATTTGATAATATGTTTTGGTAATGTTTAACATGCAGGCAGGAAAAGGCGTTATTGTGACAAGGTTGAACTCGATCCGGTAACTTAACTGTTTTACTGGTAAGACTGTGTCATTTCAGGGGAATAAACAAGCGAAAAAATGGTCAACAATTGAACGCTACCTACTGGAGTTTAAAGTTAATCCACTGGGGTGAGGGTTACAATTTCAACTATCAAACTATCACCAAACAGGCAATGGCTTCGTTCAAATGTACAAGAAGCAATTTTCACCCGTCATACCTTGACTGGCGATTTTCTAGTTTTTAAATAAAACTTAATATGTTATGAAGCTTTGATTTCTTAATTACATAGAACATAGTAAAAATATAATAGTTTTTAAAAACGCAAATGAGGTATGGGTTTATTAAATAACTTTGGCTTCGTATTCTAATCATAACGACTATGTTCCTAGTTAAAACCGCTGATTTTATAGCTTCTCGGAGGTGAAATTATATAGGGTTTATATATATCATTTAATTGGCTTCAAATGTTAAAGACATTTTACATCCACATTCCAAGTATATTAGTGCATAATATTTATGTTCTTCAAAGCAGTTTAATTGGCATTAAGGGATCCTAAAAAACCTTGAAAAATAAAGTCATGAAAACTGTGTTATGAAGTGGGGGCTTGGCAGGGTCGGACTGGGTCCTCAAAAAGGCGCATACCCCAATTTTTCTGAAGGCGCATACCAATGGGGGAGGGGGGATCGCGGAAAGGATACAGACGATCATTTTAGAGGAGCGATCAGTGGCGGATCCAGACGATCCTGTTGAGAGGGGCGATTGCTTAATTCATTAAGGGAGGGGGGAGGATGGACTAATGAAAATAAAAATTTTTAAAAAGTTAAAAATTTGTAGCATGTTTTTTTCCCCCGAACAATGTGTAATGTGCTTCGCTCAAAGAGTTTGAATGAAAATTATAAGTGTTTCAAGTATCACACACACAAGAATAAAAAAACTGAAAAAACAGTTTCTAATTATCTAAATTAAACCTTTTAACTTTTGATTCGTTTGAAAACTCGTGAAGTTTTTCAGTTGTTATTCAGGTCCTCAATTGTTTTTTTTTTTTTCCTTATAAAAGAAAGGTTGCAGTAACAAAATTGCATCTCTTTTTACCAGTTTACGTACCAAACATAATGAAATACTAAAATTGCATTTGTAAATAAAATTTGAAGATAGTTTTGGATTTGTTTGTTGATTGAGTTTTGTTTAATATTCGCGCAAAGGAAGGAGTGTTTGCAGGCTTTCTCCCGAAAATTTTTGTTCGGAAGCATTTTTAGACTATTTGGAGGTTAACAAGTAAAAGGGAGGTTTGGGGGTCCCGTTCCGGAATTTTTTTTAAATTTAAGGGTATATTTTCGAAAACACAATTATTTGCTATCTTTGTGTTCTTGAAGGAAAAGATGAGAGACATGAGTTCTCCCCAGTTGATAGCTTCAAAAATGCGATTTTAGCATTGCTAAAAACCAGGGGGTTCGGGGGCTTACCCCCGGAATTTTTTTTTGTAATTGAACTCCTAAAAACGCAATTGTAGACCATCTTTTATGACGTAGCAGAAGACATGGGGTTCAGAACTTTTCAACAGAAACTTTTCGATGTTAGGAGTTCCAAAAACGCTGTTTTAGACAATCTTTGAATGATGTTGAAAGATGAGGAAAGAAAGACGGAAAGAAAGCCATGGGGGCTCCTCTCCGGAAATTTTTTGGAATTGAAGTCTCAAAAACGCAGTTGTAAGCCAATTTTTATGACGTAGGAGGAAGGAACGGGGTTTGGAACTTTCCATCGGAAATTGTTAAAAATTGGAGCTTTGAAATACGATGGTTAGCCATCTTTGGTAGCGTAAAGGGAAGGGATTGAGTTGAGTCCGGAGTAAACCCTCAAATTTTCAATATTGAAACTTCAAAAACATAAGTTAGTGGGTCTTCATTGACGTTAGGAGAAGGACTCGAGATTGAGGGCTCTCCCCTGGAATGTTTTCGGAACTGAAGTTCTAAAAACGTAATTGAAAGCCCTCATTAACAACATTTTCGAAAAAGTTTTCGATTCCGGCGATTTTTTCGAAATTGAAGCTCCAAAAATTCAAAAGTTTTGACAATCTTCGATGGCATTGGAGAGAGGGGATTGAGAAACTTTCCCCTGCAAAATTTTCGGAATTAAAGTCATAAAAATACAGTTGTAGACGATTTTTGTGATGTGTTGGGGGGGGGGGGTGGAGAGAGAGAGAGTTGGGTGACCTTTTCCCGGAATTTTTTTAACACAATTTTAGACGATTTTTGTTTATTTGGGAGAGGAGAGATTTTGTGGACTTCACATTGAAATTGTAAAAACTTGACTGTAGGCCATCTTTGTAAACTTTTAGGGGAAAGCACGTTTCACTAGTTTTTTCAATCAAGTGCCAAAAACGGCAATTTAGAAAAGATAATGAATAAGTACATTCCAAATTTCTGAAGTCGCCCAGTGGTTTGATTTCGCATCTTCTGGGAGATATTTTTTTTTCACTAGGCGACATTGATGTCAAGTGGTCATTATGTTATAAAATGCACTGCTACATATCTATACGAAATTCAACTTTTCCACTATGATATTCATTAAAACTAAGTGTAGAAAAACTCACTGACAAACGCATAGACAACTGCATTCAAACGGCAACCCGTACCGACTCTACCAACAATGATAAACTTCTTCATGTAATTCAAAAATGCAGTTTAAGACTAACTTCCATGATGTTAGAAGATGAAGAGAGAAGGTCTAGTGGCGTTACCTCCAGAAATAGTTTTTAATTTCAATCTTAAAACGCTATTGCCGTCCAACTTTAATGACGTTAGGGAAAAAAATGCGATTCGAAACTTTCTTCCAGAACGTTTTCGAAATCGAAGTTCCAGAATAGGCAGTCTTTTTGATTGAAGATTCGAAGGTCTCTCCCTTTTCTTTTTTTTGAAATAAGAGTCTTAAAAACGCTCTTGTTGGTCATCTTTGGAAAAATTACGGAAAGGGAGGGGAGATGGGATAGAAGGAACTTTTCCCGGCAATTTTTCGAAATTGAAACTCAAAAGACGGAAAATTTTAGACGATAACATTAGAGAAACCAGGCTCAGAGGAAAATTTTCGAAACTTCAAAATGAGGGGAAGGTATGGGAGCTTTCGAATCAATAATAAAACTTCGTTCTGAATTTGCAAGACAAGTTTTTTTTTTGAGCAATCACGATTGCTTATTGTTCTCACTTGACAGTCCTTGATGTTCCGGTTCCTTTTTCAGCTTGGACCAGGGCTGCAGCACCACCGTCCACCGGCGGCGGCGCGGCTGGTCCTGAGCACTGTCCACCGGAATCCACTTTTGCTGGGCGGTGGCGTCCATGTCCTTCACACGCATGCTCATACACAGTCGCCTACGCGCACACGCCTTTACACAACATACATACGCCTACGTGCACACACGTAAGCCTACACACACACGCACACCACTATATACACGTAAGCACCCAGGAGGAGGGACATGCTTGGGCGGGGGAGCCATTTCTAGAAACAATAACTCTAACCAGTAGAGTCTTGTCGCAACTCGTGATTGCGAAAAACATAATTTGAATTCAAAGTTTCGGAATTCAAATTAGAGTTAATTTTTTTTTTTTTTTTTTTTTCAGCGAAGGCGTTTATATTGCATTTCATCTTAAAAAGTAGGAAGGGCGCACCTGCCCTCGGGCAGGTTGGCAGGCGGGCCAGTCCGAGCCTGGGGCTTGGTATAAGGGGAGGGGGGAGGGTGCTTTGCAATTTCCGCGCCCACTATAAAAACCATTTCTGTATCCGCCTCTGTGGATGACCTTAGGCCAGCCACTTTTTCGGGGGTCCCTTATCGTCAAACCTTACAATTTTAACATTAGTTAAAAGTTTTTTTTTTTTTTTTTGCCATTTGGGTGCCCTAAAATAGCTGGAGCCCTAGGCCACGGGCTAGTTGGCCAACTCAGCAATTAGGCCTTGAATAGTATCTTCATTTAAATCAAATGAATCAATAGCTGCAAATAATCGTGATAATAAACTGCCATTACTGTTTCTTAGATTATTGAATGATTTTAAATTGAGTCAATTCCATATTCCATGGAAAAGCAAACCCATTCAAATGTCAAATCCATGACATGATTCATTCCACGAGTTTCAATTAGCTTTTTAATCAGCACGCGATATGGGAAAAAAATACCTCATTGAGTTAATAGAATGTATTAAAACAATGCTTGATCTCTAATCATAAAAAAAAAAATAAAATTTCATGCAACACGTGTTAGCTAACAATAAAATGCAATACTATTTTCCAAGTAGCTGCAACAAAACACGTTCAAATAATTTTTCAACCATGGTATCTAAAAATGCATAATTACAGATACTACTTACTTGTTCTTGACCATATATCTTGGAATTGAAAGAAATTTTAGAAATGTAGTACGAAGAAACTTTGTTTGCGTTCGTAATTCGTGCAAAATGACAACAATGAAAGAATTCCCTTGAAAGCCTAATGAAAACATGCTGCCATCTGTCGGATATTAATAAAAATAGAAGGGAAAAAGGAATAAATATGTAACACGTAACAGTCGAATACCGACTTACGCGAGGGATGCAGGGGTTCTCACAGGGGGGATTATGGCGCAAGTTGCGGCATCAATTTTTTTTTTTTTGGGGGGGGAGGGATTTTTTAAACGTTTATACTTTATTTGCTTAAATTTATACATAATAAGGTGTATTTCACGTAAATAAGTTATTGATTCATTTTTAATTTAGATTACAAATTTTATTTTATTTTATTCTGTTTATATATTTTTTTCATTTATTCATTTAGTTTGTGTGTGTGTATACCATTGGCGTAGCACAGCACTTTTCAAATAAAGTAACAATAATAATTAAAAACAAAAAAATACAAAAAAAATTTTAATTGAAATTAAATTAAAAGTATTAAAAATAATTCATTAAATAAAAAATATTAAAAAAATTAATAAAATAAAAAGAGAGCTAAAAATTAAAATATCGAAAGAGAGTTGAAATTTTTTTAGGGGGGGGGGGATTTGCGCCATTGAACTTGGAAGGGATGGGCAACACTGGAGGGATGCGTTCTAAGACCCCACGCGTAAGTCGAAGTTTTGCGTTGTGGAAAAGGGCATGTGTAATTTTTTTTAAACATACCTAATTATTTTAGACACTGATTAAAGCCACCTCAAACTGTTTTAAACCATTCCTTAATTTTACATTACCGTTTCTTACATAAAGAACTGAATTTTCATTTGTATTTCTAAAAAAAACTTTTAATCAACATAAAATACTGTTACGATGCACAAAATCAGTGATCAACGGGATTTTCATTCATTTGGATTCCCTTTGGTGCCAATTTGTCCGTATAATAGTTGAGTTGTATTAGGGTGTATTGAAAAAAACCTTTTTTCGAAATTCAATTTGTCAAGTTGATAAAAAGTTGCCCCTACCGACCCACATCTTACATAAAAAATTTTATCCGAATCAAAAAAATATTTAGGTGTCCCGCACGAGGATTAAAGTTTATAATTTTCCTCTTTTTTTTTTTTTTTTTGAATTGCAGAAAAAAATTTCTTTATTTCTTTATTTATTTATTTATTTATTTATTTTTTTAATTTGAAAATTGTCAGTAATAAAGTCGGGAATTATCGTCAAATAATAGGTCTTGCTCTCATGCAGCATTTAGGTTCCCGCATTGTATGCGAAAAAATGAGGATTTTTTTAAAATTTAAGTTAGAATTTTCAGTATAAATGTATTAGCTTTTAAAATGTTTTTTGCAAATATTGGTGAATAAATTTCTTTGCTAATAAATAATTCTCGATGCATTTCTTCACGTTTTATAGATGAAAATTATTTGAATTTATTTTCTGATAATATTGTTAGATACGTTTTGTGAAGTTAAAAAAAAAAAAAAAAAATCGATTTCTATATAATCTTGCAAACATCGTTTTCATTTTATTGCATAGAAGTATGTTATTAAGTATAAAAAACTAAACACCAAAACATATGTAGAATATTATGTGTATTATCATATTAAGCTTTTTCCTTAGTACTGTCTTTCAACAGCAAGGATGCGTGAGTTTTGCTGGAGGCTTTTTCAGTACACCACTTGTAGAGTACTGAAAAGTCAACTATCGTTTGGTACCCAAACGTGACCGGTCACTACCCAAAAGTGTGCCCTTTACTTCGTATGGGATGGGATTTTTCCCAAAAAAACGAGCTGATGTGTGCATCACATGACTTCCTTTTACTCCAATTTAATGTCATTTTCTCATTATTGGCATTTTTAATATGATTCAATAGTTTACTCTCTAAATATCACCAACAGTAGCCAAATTGAAACCAGATTTGAAAAAAATAAAAATTAAAAATTAAAAAAAGTCGCCAAATTTGTCGCCAAGTTGGCGACAAAACTTGGCGACCAAATGATTGGCGATATATCGCCAAGTGTCCACCTAATTATAACACCACTTGTGTTTATATCGAAATTAACGATGATTTCCCTCCAAAAAGGGGCAAAAGACCCCCTTTGAAGCATCCGAATGCAACCAAAAGGGAGGTGCACAACTAGACCCCACTAAGAGTCTACGTATCAAATTTCAACTTTCCTAGGACATTCCGTTCTTGAGTTATGCGACATACATACGCACATACGTACATACAGACGTCGCGACAATACTCGTTGTAATTCACTCGGGAATCGTCAAAATGGTTATTTCGCGTGTCTATACGTTCTTAGGCACTTATCCATGTGTGGTCGTGTCGGAAAAAACGAAAAAAAAAACTTAACATTCATTCATGGGTGAGCAAAATGGAAATTAAGGTCGATTTTTGAGTGAAATTTTTTTTGCGAATACAACACTTCCTTTTTTATAAAAGGAAGTAATAAGGCGATTGATGAAAACGGGGGCTATGGCTCTACAACAGTTAGTTTTACAGAGTTTAAATAATTGTGGACATTTACCAAAAGATCTTCACTAACCTCATGATCTTCTAATAATTTTTCTAATACTATTTTTCTTTTCATATGGGAGTCATGCTTGGCTTTTGTTCAAGAACTGCAAATTTCGGACAAATGCGATGTCTTGATTTGTGTATTGTAACGTTGTTCATTGTATCAGTGTGTTTGATTCATTACAGCACGGGGGTGCAGGCTGATTGATTTCACCAAGTCACAGTCTCAGTAAAAGTTTTTATATAACTTCGCTAATTTTACCTCTCACTTAAAAGAGACATCCAAAACCTGAGCCGCTTAACGTACTTCGAGTCATCCTGTGTTTCATCCAAGTTTCTCTCGCCTCTTTGTGGAATATTGCAGATTTGTCAGCTAATTTATCAAACATAATTTTCAAGGTACCACCTACATTTATAATATCAGCTTCATAATTTTCAATTTACCACCTACATTTATAATATCAGCTTCATGGTGACAAAAACATCGGCAGGCACTTTCTACAGTTTAGAGAGTATAAATAATGATGGGTTTTTCATTGCTTTCTTCTTCGAAGAAAAATATTGTGCACTATTATATGTCAATGGTTTTGAGTGTTTTCTTTAAGCTTACTGAAGCATTCCAACATTGTATTCTGACTACTCCAGTGGGTTTTGCAATCTGTGCTGCACTTTCTCAGTTTTTTCTAAAGCGCAAATTTCTGGGTGAATTTTAGTGACAGTTTTCGAAAATGTTTATAATTTCTCCGCATTTTCACAATTGCTGAACGTATGAAACTGAAACCTCGAATGAGAATACAAATTCATTTTCATCGTTCATCATATTAGACCATAGACATGGGACAGGGGCGCCGACTTGCAAAAATCATTGGGGGGGGGGGGCTGGCCCAGTCATCACCGGGGGTTTAGGGGGTTATGTAATCCCATGGAGGTCCCCCCCCCAAATAAAGGTTGATTGTTGTGCCTTGAAAATGCCAATTTACATATTTTCTGGTGTGTATAATTTAAAAAACAAACAGTATGTCTCATGGCGTTTTCAAAGTAAAACAATCCAAAAATTGGTATACAAATTTTTCTGGTTCAACTAGATCATGTCACTTGTCTTAGTAAGAAACATTTTTTTGTTCTATTTTATGGGGAGTCATGCAGTGCCGTAGCAAGGCATGGAAAAGGTAGGGCGCTTGACTTGCATTGAAGGGCACTGCCAGAGACGCCGACTTAAAAAATATCGGGGGAAAGGGGGCATGCCGCAGGAAATTTTCCAAATTTGAGATGAAAAATAGTGAGTTTTAAAGTTTTTTTAAAATCATGTAATCAACATTAGAACCTCGAAAACTCGACAAGCCCGACACATATTTTTTTGGCTTCGAAAAACGGAAGAAATAAATACAAACACACACAGTATTTTTGTAAAAAGGAAATTTAATTTACGCATGCTTTTTAAGACCAGATGTTTTTACATTAGTGACATCAGCTAACATATTCAAGTGTAAACGCAGTCTCTCAATGTCTAGGTCATTTTTGAAAAACTCAGTTGATTTTTCAAAATGTTCTCTTCTCTTTCACCTCTGTTTAATAAAAGCAAGCACTCTTGTTCAACTGCAATGACCTGTGTGCGTCCAGTTGATATAAATCGCCCAATAATGCAAAATTGCAAATATTTTACAAACCTCAATGTATATTGCCTTGTAGTACAGTCAACTCCCGTCTTACGCGAGGGATGCATTCCAAGACCTCTCGCGTAGGTCGAATTTTCGCGTTGTGGAAAAGGGTACGTGTAAATTTTTTTATAAACGTACCCAATTATTTTAGACACTTGTAAACACCCCCTCAAACTGTTAAAAACCATCTCTTAACTAACTGTACTGTACATTACTGTCTCTTACATAAAGAACTGAATGTTTACTTGTATTTAAAAAAAAACGTTTTATTCAACATAAAATACTGCTACGATGTACAAAATCAATGATTAATGGGAAAGAAAGAAAAAATAAACCGGTATACAGTAGACACAGTATATAGTAAGAAAAGCAAATGCATCTTTAGTTGTACTGTACAGTCGATCAATTAATGATATTCGTACACAATACATGAGCAGTTTCCATTTTCATAAATTTTTGCAAGACACTACTCTGTGAATTTTTACGGATTTCCTTTTCTTGACTTGTAATTGTATGTACGGAAGAATCACTCATACCTAATTCTCGTGCTACCTTCAACGCATTTTTTAGTTTACCATCAGCTTTTCAAGAAGCTCTAACTTTTCTTTAATTGTCATGAAACTTTCTCTTTTTATCTTCACAAACTTTAGATGAAACAGCTCTCTTAGGTGTCATTATATTTCATTAACTTTTGCATTTAAAATGAAAAGGGAACTTCTACTCTCAGCGAAGGTAAAAGGATAAAGATACATTCATGAAAAAAAATTTTTTAGTAGCCAATAACAAAGCTGATACGAACACACCACGATTCCCTTCCGAGAATTTTCGTGTTGCGGTGAGGAATTCGCGTTAGATCTGAATACTGGAGAAAAAATCGTGTTATAGCTATTTCGCATAAGTAGCGCGAGTCAAATGTTTTCCTTTGGGATTTTGAAAGTGTGCGGTGAGCTGCCTTCATTGTTTTCATACTGCTTTGGTACACGTCGATTCCGAGGAAGGGAAGGATCATCATTTTGTGAAGTTTTCTTTTAAACACGATTCCCAAAAGTATTCAAAACTATCACGCCTCCCATTTTATATACAAAACAAACTCTCATATATATTTTTCCAGATCAGCAACACTTAGGTGAGCGCGCCGCAGCGCTGCCCACCGGCAACAGACTTGACCCGTAAGTTCGCGCACTGGGACAAATTTTTACAGAACTCGCAGCACTGTAACACTATCATCATTCGCACCACTCGTTTTCAGTAAACCTGCTTACACAAACGTAATAATTATTTGTTTTAACTCATTACTGAATATATTTTACAAGGTAAACTATCTTCAAACAAGGAAAATGAAAGATAAATTTATGAGTTTAGAAAGCATAATGTAACTTGCAATTTTCTTGATTTATTGGGGGGCTCTGCCCCCTCAAAAATATTTTTGAGGGGGCTCGGGCCCCCTCAAGCCCCATGGAGTCGGCGCCACTGACATGGGAACAGGTTCGCTCTCGCTCACTTAACTAGATGGATCATCCTGTGGTAGAAAAGTGATTCCTTTTCAACCAACAATCGTCCGCCATTTTGTGGGCAAGAACTTCCCACCGCACATCCTATAAGTTTACTATCGGTTCGTTTTCCGAAATTTTTGCGGGGATTTTTCAGTTTTAAAGAACCACTTTCAATTTATTTTTTGAAAAAAAAAAAAATGTCGCAAAATAATTTTCTCTTGGAAAGTTACTATTGGAGGTAATTTCAGAATCGCATCTTCCTAATTTGTAACTAATTTTTAATTCAGCTATACGTGAAACATTAAAGTATATACGTTTCTCGTCGACGAAAAACTAATTTATGGTTTTGTGGATTCCGGGTAAGTCAGTTTGAATCGTTAGAGGCCATTCATTAATTACGTAAGGATGATTTTGGCAAGTTTCGACCCACCCTCCCCCCATGTAAGGGTAAGTAAGATTTTTCACCTCCACCCCCTTATCTTACGTAAAATTCCATTTCGATTTTCAAAATAATAAAATAACAAATCTTACATCGCTGGAATCATCAATTATTTTTTTTAAAAACATTTTGGTGTAAAAAAATATTTACTAAAAGGATTCTAGACTGAATGTTTTTTCGACAAATATTTTTTGTATATAATGCGATACTAATTAAAAATAAGACATGCCATACACAGTGCGATTCTTTTATTATATTTTACACTATTCATTCTATGAAAAACAAGTAAAAACAGCTCATCCTTATACGTTTTTACCTTCTCGAAGCAAATAAAATATGATCCCTGCCAAACCACTTGACCGCGCAATTTCTAATATACAATATCGACTTGAAAAATATTACGTAACGGTCTGACCACTCCCCCCCCCCCAATAAGGGTATGTAGAGATTTTTTCAACCCCCCTCCCCCTTGAGACCCTTACGTAATTAATGAATGGCCACACGAAGATTTTTTAGGCTGCATCTCGCATCTTATATGAATTCTCGAATCTTTTTAAATGAAAGGCTTTTAAATTAACATGGACACATCTGAAATTTACCGTATGAAATTTTCAATTCGTAGGCAAATTTATATGTACTCTTGGTTGGTAATAAATTATAAAATGTAAAATTGATATTTCATGGGTTCTGAAATCATGATTGCTAGCAATCAGTTGAATCAGTGGCTGATTTACTGGGGGCGGGGGGACCGCCCACTCCGTGACCGTCATTTTATAATACCAATAATATAGAATTGAAGGAATTACTAGCAATCACTACTAATTTCAATCAAGTACATTCCACAAATTTACTTAAAATTAAGTTTAGACAGTTAGTGTAGTCGAGGATGGATAGAGTTACCCACTTTTTAATTTGAACCTAAGCTCGCACCCCCCCCCCCCCCAGGGTCGGACTGGGTCCTGAAAAAGGCGCATACCCCAATTTTTCTGAAAGCGCATGCCAATGGGGGGGGGGGGGGGGTCGCGGAAAGGATATAGACGATCATTTTAGGGGAGCGATCAGTGTGGCGGATCCAGACGATCCTTTTGAGAGGGGCGATTGAGTAATTCATTAAGGGGGGGGGGGGAGGACTAATGAAAATAAATTTTTTTAAAAAGTTTAGGAACTGAAGCATGTTTTTTTTTTTTTTTTTTCCGAATAATGTTCTTCGTTCAAAGAGTTTGAATGAAAGTTATAAGTGTTTCGAGTATCACACACACAAGAATAAAAAATTGAAAAAAGAGTTTCTACTAATATTCTAGATCTATTCTTTAAATTAAAACCTTTAACTTTTGGTTCGTTTGAAAACTCGTGAAGTTTTTTCAGTTGTTATTCAGGTCCTCAACTGTATTTTTTTCCTTATAAAAGAAAGGTTGCAGCACCAAAAGCCTCTTTTTACCAGTTTACGTACCGAACATAATGAAATACTAAAATTGCATTTGTAAGTAAAATTTGAAGATAGTTTTGAATTTGTTTGTTGATTGAGTTTTGTTTAATATTCGCCCAAAGGAAGGAGTGTTTGCAGGTTTTCTCCCGAAAATTTTTGTTCGGAACGCCTTTTTAGACTATTTGGAGGTTAACAAGTGGAAGGGAGGTTTGGGGGTCCCGTTCCGGATTTGTTTTTTGAAATGTAAGGGTATATTTTTGAAAACACAATAATTTGCTATCTTTGTGTTCTTGAAGGGAAAGATGAGAGACATGAGTTCACCCGTCGTTTTATGATAGCTTCAAAAACTCAAGTATTGCTAAAAAGGTTTTTAGTATTGTTAGCCCCTGGTTTTTAGTATTGCTAAAAATCAGGGGGTTCGGGGGAAAATTTTTGGAATTGAAGTCTTAAAAACGCAATTGTAGGCCATCTTTGATGAAGTGGCAGAAGACATGGGGGTTCAGAACTTTTAATCAGAAACTTTTCGATGTAGGAGTTCCAAAAACGCTGTTTTAGACGATCTTTGAATGATGTTGAAAGATGAGGAAAGAAAGACATGGGGGCTCCTCTCCGAAAATTTTTTGAAATTGAAGTCTCAAAACGCAGTTGTAAGCCATCTTTTATGACGTAGGGGGAAGGAACGGGATTTGGAACTTTCCATTGGAAATTGTTTTAAATTGGAGCTTTGAAATACGATGGTTAGCCATCTTTAGTAGCGTAAAGGGAAGGGATGGAATCAGGAGTAAACCGTCAAATTTTCAATATTGAAAATTCAAAAACATAATGTTAGTGGGTCTTCATTGACGTTCGGAGAAGGACTCGAGATCGAGGGCTCTCCCCCGGAATTTTTTCGGAATTAAAGTTTTTAAAACATAATTGAAAGCCCTCATTAACGACATTTTCGAAAAAGTTTTCGATTCCGGCGATTTTTTCGAAATTAAAGCTCCAAAAATTCAAAAGTTTTGACAATCTTCGATGGCATTGGTTGAAATTACTTTCTGTCTATGGCTAAAATTGTTTCAGCTGACGGCTAAAGTATTAAAGTTTAAATACAGGGGGCCCCCAAAAAAGTATTTGGCCTAGGGCCCCCTCTATATCTTAATCGGGCCCCGGGTATTAGTCCCGCGAGATATCATGCGAGATCCCGAGGTGTTCGAGATCGGGAACCCTATTTCTAACCAAGCCACATGGCCTTGTTAAATGCTTTTTTTTTTTTTTTGTGAAAATCACGGAAGTGTAGAATAAATATATGACACCTATACTACATTGTTTATGATAGTTCCCCCCCCCCCTTACTTTTTTCTCCTAGTTTGCTGTGTACATTTTTCAACTGGAAAAAATGTTAAATTTTTTTTCCGTTACTCAAAAAAAAAAAAAAAAAATTGATTTTTTTTTTTTTTTTTTTTGAAGAAAATTATAAATTTTAGGCCTCATGCGGGACACCTTAATATTTTTCGATTTGAATAAAAATTTTTATTTAATATATTGGTCGATAGAGGCAACTTTTTTATCAATTTGACAAGTTGAATTTCGAAAAAAAGTTTTTTTCGATACACCCTACCGTACATCAGTGGCGCAGCGAAGGGGAGGCGGTTTTGGGGGTAAAAGAGGCATTGGTTTTAACATAAATGCAAATTCTAGTTTGTGCATATGAAAGGGCTGTTTTGAACCAAAATAAACTCTCCAGAAGGTATTTTTGATCAAAAGGAAGGGAATTTCTGGCTGCGCTAGTTCTGTACAAGTAAGGACCGTTATGAACACCAACTCTGAGAAAGTAAAGTTTCGTTGCGCTAGTAAACATTTCATTTTACTGCTTGTTTAGATTCAAACCTTAATATGTTTACTGTGCGGCTTATTACAAGTACTAAAAAAATTCAAAATATTTTATGGCATATTGTTTTCTGATTTTATATTCCAAGTTAATATAATGCTTGGCAAACTGATTAACTAAATTGGAAGAGGTTCATTGCAGATGCAATTACATTACCAAAAACAAGCATTTACCTGTTTTTGTGAAACATCCAAGTAATCTTAACCTCCGTATGAGAAGCAATATTAAATGCAGTGAATGCTCTGTATTGACAGCCTATTCAACGTTTCCTCCATCACTGCTTTTTCAAAATATAATTTTAGTCGATAAAGGGAGTGTATTTCTAAATTTCCGGGAAACTTTAAAGGAAATGTTTAAAAAAATGCTATGCATAAACATAAATATTCAACATTTAAGTTAATTTCAAGTCGAATGCGCACTTTTCTTCATTTGTTTTTTTTCCCCTTAATGGCAGGAACTTAACTCCTAAAACCTCCCTCATGGATTCGGCCCTGAGTGGATGGTTAGGGTCCTGCTGATTTTTTGCAGGGGGTGCCCAAAATTTATAGATCCGGGGCTGCTGCTGGCCGTTGGAATTGTTTTGGGGGCAGGCCCGTGCCCAGGATTTCATGAAGGAATGGGTTTTAGTTGTTTCATAATTTCAATTGTCAGGGGAGCACATACCAGTGTGTCAAATTATTCATTTTGCTTTAATTTCACAAGAAAGCGCATGGCATAATTACCCCAGAGCCGGAAGTTTTAATTTTAAATCATATTGCCAATTAGGATTATATAAAACTAGAAAGTCTCCCGTTGGTGAAAATTGCTTCTACATTTAAGCGAAGCCATTGTCTTTTCAATGACATTTTCGTAGTTGAAATTTTAACCCTAACTCCAGTAGGTAGCGTTCATTGTTATTGTTGACCTTTTTTTCGTTTCTTCATTCCCCTGTAATGAGACCGTCTTACCAGTAAAACAGTTAAGTTACCAGATCGAGTTCAACCTTGTCACAATAACGCCTTTTCCTGCATGTTAAACATTACCAAAACATATTATCAAATTATCATGCCTTGGAGCGAGTTTCATTGTTGAGACTCGCGGGTTACTCGATCATTGGCTTTTTTTTTTCTATGAGGATAACATACCAGGAAGGAATAGTAAATTATACACTTAAAGATTTTTGTGCCTCTCCCCCCCCCCCCCCCTCTAGATGGCAAATTTTGCATGCACTTGTGAGCGCAAAAGAATGTAGCTGAAAATTCACACAGCATGGTACTAGAGATTGTGCGGATTTTAAGATTTGGCGGATTTCGGGGCTATAAAATAACAATCATGATTTTGATAAAACAGAAAAGTAATGGGAAAATAAAACGAATAGAATGCATAATAGCAATTTTTCAGCTTTATTTTACAATTATACATGGCAAAAAATACTGAACATTAAAGATGCAGGCAATAAAAACTATATAATAAACACTAAGAAACTACTTCTGAAATTTTTAGGAGATTTGATTAATTTGTAACCTTTAAAACTTCAATTCTGTTAAAATAATGTTAGTTTTCTTTATATTCTTTCCTTTTTAGCCTACTTTCCCAGTAAAAGTCAGAAAAAGAAGAAAAAAGCATGAAAGAAGGCTTAATGCATCTTAAAAATATCGCGAAAAACAAAAAAAAGTCAAAAATAAATAAAATAATTAAATAAATATCGAAATATTAAAAATTGGAAAGTAGGGTATTGAGATGGGAAAAAATGTCTGTCGGTCTGTCTGTCCCCCCCCCCCCCCTAATAACTTTTGAATGAATGGTCCGATTCGAACAAACTTTTTTTGTTCGAAAGATCTCGGCGAGGACACCTCATTCCCATATTTCACTTTTTGATTTGAACTATTTTTTGTTCAATTTTGAACAGTTCAAAAAAAACTTAACATTAGCGCCTACGGGGAAATTGAAGGCAATTCCGAACTGAGAGACGAATTTGCTTCAAACAAACTTTGTAGGAAAAAGCTTTTGATGAAAAACTTGTATATAAAATATCTTTTTGATTAGAACAATTTTCCGTTCAATTTTGAACAGTTAAAATCCTTAACATTAGCGCCTACGAGGAAACTAAAAGTCAATGTAGATTCCGTACTTGAAGGCGGATTTACTTCCAACAAATTTTGTTGGAAATAGCTCTTGACGCCAAACTCCAGACTTCGACTCCAAGAATTTAGGGGCACTTGACTCCGACTCCTGTGCCCGACAATTAATCGGACTCCGACTCCCCGACTTCGACTCTGACTTCGTAGCTTTGGCAAAAATTTATACACGGAGGACAAATGACTGACTCCTATTCTTAGATATTCGACTCCGACTCCTTTACCCCAAAATGAGATTGACTCCGACTCCGACTCCGCAGCTATGGTTTTGACTGTGAAATAATTATTGTTGATCTGACTTGTTTTTATTTTTACGCTAAAGTTTTAATTTAGGTATTCAGTTTTCAGCGAATAAACTCGAAGTCATTTATGTTTCTACATAAAGATATGCTCAGACTTTTTTTTTTTTTTTTTGACAATGAAAATTATTTCTTTAAGTTGACATTTTATTGTTTTTATTTATTTTGGTAACTGCATTAATTCATTTAAAAAAATTGTTTTTGGCAACAGGGGAAAAAGAAACGATTTATTTTTGATATGATGTATTTATTTTAATGAGCTTATTAATTTTAATTATTATTTTTTCGTTTTGAAAGCTGTTAAAGATTTTTTTAATGGGAAAAAGTGTATTTGCTGCTTTGTTTAAAAGTTGCTGCTATTTTATTTGTTCGTTTTTTTACGCATCTAATTTTTTTAGATGAGTGAGGAATATTTTATTCCTAGAAATCAGCTTAAAGTATTTTAAAATTATGTTTGAAAACATTTGCGATTTTAACTATTTTTGAGAATATTGATTAGGTATTAGAAAGTAGTATGGGTATACGGGAAAGTAGGCTCGTCTAGTTCTAGACAGAACTTCTTGTTTCTTTTTTTAATCCTCATATATATAATAGCGAATTCACTGATCGAGTAAAGCTTCTGACATCACCAACAATGAAACTCGCGACATAGCATGATGATTTGATACTATTTTTTGGTATTGTTTGACATGCAGGGAAATGCTTTATTTTGACAAGACTGAACTGGACCGGTAACTTGACTGTTTTACTGGTAAGACTCATTTTAGGAGAGTGAAGAGACGAAGAGGTGGTTAACAATGAAAGCTATTTTACTGGAGTTTAGGGTTGATCCACTGGAGTTAATATTTTGAAAGTTGAAAATTTAACCCTATCACCCAGCAGTTGCTTCGTTCAAATGTAGAAGCAATTTTCACCGATCATACTTTGACGGGCGATTTTCTAGTTTTAAAAATAATCATTTAGTTCTGCAAGACCTTTATTTTCGCAACCGTTAGTCCTAGATGTATACTTCCAATTGCAAAAATGTTCAAAAACAGAAGCAGAGTTAAGATATTGAAAGTCTGAAGCAAAAACTAAAATGAGTCAAAAAATACAAAATTTAACTTTTTATACGGGCCCTAGGTCCCCTAACTAATGTTTAGAGAAATAATCTTCGTTGAAAACTATTACTGACACAAAAAACTTGACAGTTGTGCGACCAAAACTCAAGGAGATATTCCATTTCAAAGTTTTAAGGCACCATACAGAAGATGAAGTTGGAACTTATCGCCCTTTCAGAAGAATGAAAGATCGTCAAACTAAGAAAAACAAGGTCATTATATTTTTCATTGCCGTTCAAAAATAAATGCAAATGTTATGCCGTGATACGAAAAACACACTACAAAACCTCGAACAATTTGAAAGACCACACTCTATGCACACATAGAATTTATAAACACTTGTTAACTACTATATTTTCCCCCAAAAGGTGCTATATATGTATATATATATATATATATATATATATATATATATATATATATATATATATATTTTTTTTTTTTTTTTTTTTTTTCAATTTCGTGCACCAATTACTTAAACATGTGTAACAGTTTCGGAGTTAAACTTTTAAAATCTGGTCGCCCTTTTCTGCTGAACCTAGGCCCAGATTACTGAATAGGATAACTAGGCCGTGGCCTACTATCCCTGCTTCTTAGGTGTCCTAAATAGTTAAAATTGGTTTAGCCAATGGCTGAAATTATAAGACTTGACTAAAGGGGTGTTCGAACACGTGTTTGGCCTAGGCCTTCCGATAGCATAGTCCGACTTGGCAAAATTTGTATACTTTTGGAAATATGAAATTTATTAAAGCGCAGCATAGAAAATTTGGAAAGAACAGAATATAGATTCAATAATTATTTAGTTATTCATTATTTATTTACTAATTATCTAGCTTATAGGATAGTTAAAAGAAAGCCTTACGCGCCCTGGCTACTTGAATTCTTTTTTTAATTCCAATTTCTGAGAGGACACAGGGGTGCCCACTAGTGTGGTTCAAAAATACATGTAAAAAAAAAAGTTTCTCCTAGATAACAGGACACCCCTCCATATTTTTAGACTTGTGGATAGTAATATACTGGAAGAATGTTAGCTTCCTATTTCAATTGAAAGAGAGTGCTCAACCCTCAATCAGTATGAGGAGGAAAGTTAAGAAAATACATTGAACTGAAAAAACAATTCTATATATTATAATATACATGTGTAATATACATATACATTGCAATAAAATAATTATTTTCAAAAAAAAGCTAGGAAAATTTAATGTTTCTAAATTTGTGACATTTTTTATGCTACCGCTAATGTTAAATTAAAGGGTCATTGAGCCCTCTAATTTTTAAAACTCTTAAAATTTGAGTATAAGAAGCTAAAACTTTTACATCATAGTACTATTAGTAAGTCTAAAGAAAATAGGAGTGTCCTGGACCCAAGCTGAAAAAAAGTTTTTTTGAACCACCCTAGTGTCCACGCCCCTAAGAGCAAGGGCGCACCCTCCCCCCCCCCCCCTTAATACCACGAAGAAACCCTCAAATTGGAAGCTCTCCCCTTTAAAAAGAGGAAAATACCTTTAAAACAACTCCCCTAAAAATTTCAATGGCGCAATCTGCGCCATGACCCCCCCCCCCCAGGTGGGCACCCCTGGGGAACAAAACCTCACTGTCACGCATGAAAAACTCTTAGCATGTTGAATAGTAGAAAGTTTGAGTGAACCTGGTTAGAGCAAATGGATGACATGTGGTGTGATAGAAAAGATTTGAGTTATTTCACAAAAGACGCTACAGAATTCATTTTAATAACAATTTGCACTGGTTTTTATTTGTTTAACATGAAAAGATCCTTAAGAAATCAACCGAATTATTTTTGACTGACACTCAAAAACACTCCTTTAACAATATCCCTCTTCCAGATTCGTCTTATGATGAAATTTCTTCTTGATTACTAAATAAAAACCTATGATTCATTTAATTTGATGGTAGTCTAGCTTGAGTGGCGGGTATTTATCGGCACTGATTCGAAACTGCAATTATTTTGTCCGTGCAGCGAACCGGAAAAAGAACGTCGAAGTACGGTTAGGTCACATCCAGCAAGGTATGGGTTAGAAAGCCAATTGTAATCAACGTCCGAAAAACTTTCGTTTTCCATATCGACTGTCATATTAGTGAAATTATCAAACACAGGCTCACTTGATGGTGTACCATCAAAAGCAAATGCACTGGGATCCTTGTTTGCAGCCGTAAACATTGCATCAGATTTGTCAAATGGTATTACTTCTGTTTCAGAAATGTCAGTTCCAGTTCCGTTTGAAGATGTTGGATTTAGGTCCATTCTGGAATGATGAGTACAGCTGAACCCTTGATGATCACTGCCGATTGACGCCGTGGCTAAGCTGGAGTTGTCGTCGTTTGACATCGGCTTAGAATCAGCTGAATATGACTCATATTCTAAACACGAGGACATATTTGACGGAGAGATTTCCTTGCTTGGTACCGTTCTAGTTTCTTGTAGACCATGATGGAGATTAGAATTACCACAGTTTAAATACAACTGATCACACAATTCATTACCTTGAGAAACTGTAGACCTAAACGAAGTTCGATCGTAAGTCGCATTATCAGTTAGCACAAGTTCCTCATTTAAATCAAAAGAATTGCCAGAGCAACAGCCATTGCAACTATAGGAAATGCTTGGTGAATTTACATCAAACCCGCTGTTCGAAGCAGCCCTCAGCATTTCATAACAAGTAGAATGAACCATAGCAGCAGGATGATCGTGTAGAACAGCAGGACTTCTTCGTATATCCAGAAACTTATTAAAATATGGAAATTGGAAATTTGAACTTGTTATGGTACCATTTTCAGCATGTTTTAAATCAGTCGCTGGTATATCTTGAGCACAAGAATTTGAACTATGATCGTCAACACAACCAATTTCGTTTACAGAAAAGTCGTTCTTTGGAGCAAGCGAATTCGAGAAATAGTTATTACTGCTATCCCCATAGCCTAGTTGCTGTTCAAGAATATTATTTCTACTAGCTGAAAATCTTTTCAGTTTATTAGAATCCTTTTTATTTTCCACTTTCCGCTTCGCCGTCTTTTTCTCAGTGTCGTTTTTTTTCTTATTAAAATATTTAATACCTGCAGGAAGAATTGACTGATGGCTCAAAATTTTGATTTCACCACAGTTTTTTACTTTTTCAAAGTATGGCGATTCACTGGCATTTTGATTTGCAAAGTCACGTGAAGTTTCAGTGCTATGAATTCCATTCGGAAAGACAATCGTTCTGTTAACAGCCAAAGCTTTACAATCTGTGCTATTTACAACATAGTGGCAACCGTTTATTGATTCATTTTCAGAGACGGAATCAATCTTACAAGACAATGATTTGGTATAAGAGTTGGTATCATCAGTTTTAGAATAATTATTCACCATAGAAATTTCATTTTCTGGACTGTTGCTTTCTGACGAATAAGAGTAGCTATTTAGGAAGTTTTGGTTCAATTCTGGAACAACACCTCCGTTCATCAGTAGAATATTTTTTGCATATGGTCGTCCGTTTGTCCAGGATATACTTTTCATTCGCGTTCCATTGTTATCAATAATATCCTCTGAAATAAAATCAGACGAAGAAGTTTCAGACAAGGAACTTATTTTATGCAAATCACTTGTGCCATTATTTTCGACAACCTGCATTGATGACTGAAAGCTTTCAAAACTTTCCGGTATAACTGAACAAATACTGCTGCTTTCATTGATGATGTAAGGTCCAACGTCTCTTTTGACTCCTTCCACTTTGCTTCTTTGTTGATTCTTTTGGACACGTTTGGTGCACGACACTGATTTAGCAGTCGTTCCATAATTGCCGTGTAGTTGTTCGTATAGAGCTTGCTCAGAATCCATTATTTCTGGAGATCCTTGGCCACTGAAAAGAAAGAATATGATAAAAAAGCAATTACTAATTTATTATAAAAACTAATGTTCGTTTTGTACAACACTGCCGTGAGAAGGTGAAGGTCTGTATCTGCTGAGTTTTTGAGATATTTGAGGAAATGCGTTTTGGATTCCATGCTAACAATAGGGAAATTTTGGAATTTGACGTTTGTTTTGAGCTTTATTTCCAGTGGAAACCAAATCAACAAGTTTTCAAAGAAAGCTTAAGCACAACAAATAAATAAAAAATAAAAAAAGAAAGAAAGAAAGAAAATTTTGCAGATGCAGATTCCCACGGCAGAATAGCTCATGACAGTTATATGTACAGTCAGTACAGGGAAAGAAAACAAAATACTTATAACTCGGCATAAAGGGAGGGGACAAAAGGGGTAACTGCCCCCTCACTTTCAAAAGTAAAGGGGCTTTGCCACCTCATATTTCAGAGTTTAAAATTACTAATCGGTATAAAAATGACTTTTTACAGAGCGAATTTATTTTTTCACCATAGTATAACAACTAAAAATTCCAAAGAAAAAAAGATTTTTTCTATGGTTTCATTTCATAAAAATGGAATTTCGTATTCGAAGGGGAAAGGTCGTCCGTCCCCATTTTTGAGGCCATATTCCACATTTTTTGGAGGTCATAAAATCATAAATGTTAAAAGCCTTAAATACAACCCAATTCTACAATTAAAAAATAAAAGAGAAAGCTCAGGGGCCACGCCCCCTAACCCCACACACTTTTTTGATACCCCACTTTTTTGGTGCACCAGCCGCCTATGTGTACATATAAAAGATTTCTTGAATGTTATTGAAAAAAGGAAATTAAAAAGGGGCCATACGATGGAGGGCCCAAAAGTAACCGGATTTTTGTTCTAAAATATTTATATATTAGTTTATTCACAAAATTTCTTTTGTCTCTTTCAAAGTGTTCACCCATAGATGAGATACACTTGTTAATTCTTTTCTTCCACTGTTAGAAGCTCCCCTGGAGCTCTTTAGCTTTGTCCATGTTCAGTGCCCGTTGCGAAGCAGTTTTTACAGCCTCTACATAATCAAAACGCTTCGATTTCAGAATTATTTTCATCCTTGGGAACAGAAAAATATCACAGAGGGCTAGGTCGGGCAAGTTCGGGGGTCGAGGAAGGACTGGCCACCACTGAGAGGCAAAGTAGCGGTTAATAGTGAAGGCTAAGTGTACGGGAGCGTTATCATGGTGAAGGAACCATTCTTCTGATCACCCGCGCGAGCACCAACTCACTCTTGTTTCTTCCAAAATTTTCGTCAATCGTAAAACGACGACACTCGTTGATGTTTTGGCAGATTTTTTCAACGTTTTCATCATTTCGAGACGTTGAAGGGCGCTCAGAGTGAGCATGATCTTCAACATTCATGCTTAGTTGTTTAAAGCGCCCAAACCACCCGAAAACTTCTGTACGGCTCATAACATCGTTCTTGAAAGCTTGTTGAAGCATTTGGTAAGCTATTCCGTTGCCGACTTTTCAAGCAGAAAGCAAAATTTCAAGCTTACAGTTTGTTCTTTTAAATCTGCCATAATGAGTTCGCAGAGGCGGAAAGCAACAGCACCTGAGAATACTAACACTACCATCAGACGTTATCAATTAAACTGACTCCACTTGCACAGCTGGTTTGTGAAGGTCTCTACTTGAGCCATCTAGCTGGAGAACACTCTACTACATCTAGAATTTGACTACATCGCACCATTAGTCCTGTTTCTTTTGGGTCCCCCCTCGTATTCGTTATAAAATGAATATGGTCTTCGAAATTCTGCTTACAGCGTCCTATTTTTGAAAACAAAATTGAATTCAAAGTGCTCAAATGAGCCTGAATATCATATTTGGTTGAATTATGACCATTAGAATGGAATATATTCGCAAAGGGACAGTCATTAATTATAACATGCTAGTTTACAAGTTGAGGTTCACGAAGCGATAGGAATGAACACAAAGATGTTTTTAAGAGGAAAAGCTTACAGTTCGTCATAATACGTAAGTGTTAAGCAATTTCTTATGTAATACTGCGGTTTTGTTAAGACTTCTCACTTATTGCAAAGATGTGTAAAATTTTGAACATTCAGCAATAGCATAAAAACGTACATTTACACACACTGTAGATAGTTACATCATTAACAGCTGATCTTAAGTGCCCCTAAGACAAAAATATTACCTTATTACATGGTTCAAGGCGACAATGCAATGAGGTTTGGATGCTTTATTGCTGTTAATCAAAGTACAGTAGCTCTGGATCCAGATCCATTCTCCACTCTTCGTAAGCAAACGATAGTATTTGGTAATCACTTGGCCTTTACTGAGCACTGTTGGAAAAATGAAAATAATTAAAAAGTATAAAGTTATACCATAAAAAGTGTAACGTTAAATATTGCTTATCTACCTGCGATAATGTAGTTGAAAGATCACATTATTTTTAATATACTTTTACTAACAGCTCGATTGATCACTAGACTAAAAGTGTAATGAAATTTTCCAGCACATGAAGAATTCTTAAACTGAATTCATTTTTCAGTATTAATCTTAATAATGCTTATGCTCTCGTATTTAATTCACATATTAATATCAGTTATATTAGTTTGCTCAAATATCATTTCAACATCCTATCTTCAGATCCCATTTTGAAGTATCCCTCCTCCCCTCTCTTGGTACAAGTTCTCGTGAATACTAAAAGATAAGTAATTTTCCATAATTTTATATATATATATATATATATATGTGGTAGATTTTCCTTCATATCTAAAACTAAGTAATTTCATATCGCTTTAATTACAAGCAATTTAACTTCAAAAAACAAATTTGCACAGCTATTAACAAAAATAACAACAATGAAACACTGTTAAACGTTTTACGGTATTACTTTTAACTAAAAAAACCGCCTTCAAAAAATACCCAGGAACTAAAAAGCAAAAAGCAATTTTGAAGTATCCCTCCTCCCCTCTCTTGATACAAATTCTCGTGAATATAAAAAGATAAGTAATTTTCCATAATTTTATATATATATATATATATATATATATATATATATATATGTGTGTGTGTGTGTGTGTGTGTGTGTGTGTGTGTGTGTGTGTGTGGTAGATTTTCCTTCATATCTAAAACTAAGTAATTTCATATCGCTTTAATTCCAAGCAATTTAACTTCAAAAAACAAATTTGCACAGCTATTAACAAAAATAACTACAATGAAACACTGTTAAACGTTTTACGGTATTACTTTTAACTAAAAAGAAACCGTCTTCAAAAAATACCCAGGAACTAAAAAGCAAAAAATAACTGATTACACTTACATTCTATTTCCTACCCAAACATAGAAATGAAATTTATTTTACAATTCCAGTACAAAAATCAACTAAACTAAACACCGAATTATAAAATAAACACTGATTTAAATTACTATACGATGAATTATTTTAAACCCCTAACTAATTATATACGATCTCTTAATTTTTAATAACCTTTTGAAGTCGGGGCCTCCTATAAACAACTACATAACGTAACTGACAACCCACCTAATCCTGAATTAAACACTAATTTAACTATACGTGAAATTAGTCTTTAAAACTAAACCTACTCAGTTACGTTAGGTAATAGTTTATAGGAGGCCCCGACTTCAAAAGGTTATTAAAAATTAAGAGAACGTATATAATTAGTTAGGTATTTAAAATAATTCATCGTATAGTAATTTAAATCAGTGTTTATTTTATAATTCGGTGTTTAGTTTAGTTGATTTTTGTACTGGAATTGTAAAATAAATTTCATTTCTATGTTTGGGTAGGAAATAGAATGTAAGCGTAATCAGTTATTTTTTGCTTTTTAGTTCCTGGGTATTTCTTGAAGGCGGTTTTTTTTTAGTTAAAAGTAATTTATTTTTTGCTTTTTAGTTTTGTAAAGCCCTGGTTTCCTAGAAGCAAAGGCGCCAGTCTTCGGCGTCGCTCTCCGCCGAGAAGAAAACTTGATTCTTCTGCGCATGCGCGCCCGAGCTAAATCGACGTGGTGCATCGCCAGGTCGGAATCGACTTTGATTTCAGCGTCAAGCGTGAGATCTACGCCGGTGTAATCCAATCAAAATGTCGCTAGATTTTTTCCCAGAAGAAACATTTATTGAGATGGTTCAGCTGAATCCTGTGCTATATAACGTATCGAAGAAAGGACACAAGGACCAACTAGTACTAGCAAAAGAAAACTGCTGGAAAGCAATTTCAGAATCGATAAATGTTCCAGGTAATTTTAAAAGCTAAGTATTATTTTAAAAAAAGTACTGTTTTCATGTCTAAGAAAATGAACTAAATTCATTATTATGTAAACGATGCATATAATTTGATTTTCCCTGCCTCTAAATAAGAAGATGTGATCAAAACGTTACTTAAACAATTCACCTTCAACGTACTTTGGAAATACACGAATTAAAGTTCACAATTGTTTGTATTTAATGTTATTAGTTCTTCATTTTCTTCCTCTTCCAGCTGCAATGCTATAATAAGACGTGTTTTAGTTGTAAGATCCATTTCTCGTTTTGTCTCTCGATTTGTTTCAGTTTTGCAACGCAACTGCTCTCGCGAAAAAAACTCGTTCAGATTTCCCGCGCGCGATTGGGGTTGCCTAGGAATCCACTTTGGCGTAGCTCCTCGCTGCTCTTCAACTCGTCGCACGCTGACGTCGGCGATGGGCGCGGTTAACGCGACCAAGGAAACCAGTGCTTAAATAACACGGCGAGCGTCTCGTAGATTTCCGACGACTGTGAAGAAAGGCTTTTTCAAATGCGTAACTACTACGTACAAAAAAAAAAAAAAAAAAAAAAAAAAAAAAATTGTCTACATCATTTGTTCAACTTTATCAAAGTTTGCTTTCCGAAAGCAAATGCGCGAGTCACTAAAAAAAATCGCTTTGAGTTTAAATTTGTAAAATTGTAAATTTTAGAATTGTAATTTATGTTTCGCAATACGTGTCATGTAACTCGTGATAAAAGTCGCATGTTTCTTCACATGGCCCCACTATAGATGAAGATTAAAAATTTCACTAGAATGAATTTTATGTTTGCTTCAGAGAATCCTTAATCCAAAATTTTCATTATCATTACTCTTAATATTATATATTTTTACTACTTTCTTTAACTATAGGTAAAGAAAGTATAAACCTTTGTTTTATGGTCTTTGTTTATCAATGGGTTTTTAATTTAATCGTTTGTGAGGGAAATTGCATGAAATTTATTGTTTTACCATTAACTTTTCCCTAAAGAACAAATACGGTAAATCAAAGATTTGGAACCTAAGTTAGACCACCCCTAAACAAAACCACCACTAAACAAAAAAAAAAAAAAAAAAAAAAGGCATAAAAACCGGTTCACTAAGTGAGACGATATACAAAGTTAATAAGGTACAAATCGATTTAAATGTGAGTATGATATTTGAAGAGTTCCCTCAATTTCATCAAACCTGAACTTGATTACCATTAGACCGTTGAGAAACTATGCTGTTTCAAACAAAAAAAGACTTTTCCTTATCGGTACAGAAAAGGGTGTGCACAGAAATTTTGGAGCCCATCACAAATGACTTTTCCGGGCCGCTCTCCATATTGTTTACCCCTATATTTACCGTTAGTTACAAAAATATTGGGTCCCCTCCAGGCTCGGGCCCGGGCCAACAGGTGTCCCTCCCCCCTCCCTGTGCACGCCCCTGGGTACAGGTGTCTTCGAGTATTTATGGAACATTGTACAAAGGAAAAACAAATCCGAGTTTAGAACCTCCTCCTTTTTTTGAAACCTGCTAATTAGTATAACCCTAATTTAAAATTGAACTGGCGGCATCGTGAAATAGTAAATCTAGAATATTGGTCAAACTTCAGAAATCATACACAGTTATGATGTATATTATTATTATTAAAGAATATAAATTAAATCGTGGGGGAGGGGTGTTCTGTATTCAATTCCCCCCTCAATTGAACACTAAATATATTTAAAAATTGGAATATTAAATAAAGAACTATATATTTTAGTGCCTAAATAAAGTTATTTATTAGTAAATAAAATGTTAAGGTAATTGATTCAACTACTAAAGTAGCAAAATATATTTAATTTACTGCTTTGCTACGCAGTAATAAATACATTAGTAACACCTATAATAAAAAAATTACCATGCGTCGCAGCGTTGAGTAAATTAATTATCCATGTGCCGCGAGAATTAAATATTGTTCAAGAGAAAGCCAAAACCTTAGATGTGAAAATACACCGATCACAGCAACCACCACGTGATCATGACGTATGAAATTTAAAGTTTCTTGGATTTCTCCGAGACTCCTTATCAGATCCAGACCAAATTACAATGGGACCATCTGGGAAGTATACCCTTCCAAACAAAAAAAAAAAAAAAAAATTCAAATCGGTCCAGTAGTGTTGGAATAATTCAAAGACACACATAAAAAAAGCGCAATACGAAATCATAACCTCCTTTTTTGAAGTCGGTCAAAAAGGAACTGGAATCCATGTACCCACTACTTTTTACTGTAAAACTCGATTTTACTGCAAAACTTTTTGGTAGGAAAAACGAGTGCTGTGGTGCTGCGCTGATTAAAAAGAACGAGAAACAAACAGTGGGATTCGAACCTGCCTTTTAATGTTTGGGAGTACGGGGCTAGCTTCTATATATAATGAATGGGATTCGCGTGAGGAGCGGGAATGGGGAAGTTTATGCTTCACACAATAAGTTACGTGGAGTATCAATTGGCATTGTAAGACCTTATTTTTTACGTAACAATTTACGGTAAAAAATTGATGCTGTAAACACTCTATTTTACAGTAATATTATATTACTGAATTTTTAGCAGTGTTCAACTGTTCAAAGTCCTGAATTGTCGCTATAACAACCACCAATCATAAAAATAATAAGCTCATAAAAATACATTACATCAACAAAAAATATCCTTTGTTTTTCCTCTGTTGCCAAAATAAAATTTAAAACAAAAAAAAAAGGGAAAATTGTACTTTCAAAAATAAATAAACAATAAAATGTCAACCCGCTGAGAGTTTGCAGCTTTGTGGCCAGAAATGTCAAGTATAGCAAAACGGTATAGGAACGATTTACTTTGGGCGTAAAACAACTTTTCCTGCCTGAAGAGTCATAAAGCAGTGAAGATTAGATTCCCTTGTCTCAGCGCCAGCGTAGGTGTTGAGAAGGCGGAGGGAAAATGACCGGCTCCGACTCTTTACTCCAAAATCAGTCTGACTCCAACAGCACTGTCATAGTTGCGGACTTTGAGAGAAAATGAAATGACCGACTCTGACTCTAGGAATTTTAACCCTTCGATTTCTTAACCCCAAACCCCAAATTCAGTTTGACTCCGACTCCACAGCACTGATCAACGTAACAAAAAGTATTAGATGAAGTCAACAGAAATACGGTTCAATCCATGGAGGTAAGAGGTCTAACTACGGTTGGACAACTATGTATTCAACCATATAGATTCAACCCCCACACGGACTGGCGCTTGAGCCAAAAACTGAAATTGTCCACTTTACTGGTTAGTATTGGCTTCGAGTTTCAAAACTGGTGGTTAAACAAGACATCCTATGGAAGTGTTCCCTCTTCGTTGGGACTAACCAGACAAATTTGCCAGTAATCGGAACTCAGCAGTATCAAGATGCTTTTTTTTTTTTTTTGCCATTAACATTTTCCAAAAAAGCTTCGTTGTTACTGTTGCGTTAGAAGCAATTTTAGTGGGATAATTCACTATGGATGAGCTTTAGCAAGGTTTGTACCTAAATATTCAACAATTCTTAATTATTTCTAACTGTTATTACTTAAGTTTCTGTAGTTCTTACTAAAGCGCATCCATTTTTTAACTTTTTTTTTTCACGTTTGTACTAATGTACTTCCATTTAAAAGCTCTTTGATAATGTAGATTTTCTGTTTTAGTAATCTGAAATGAAAGTTTTCCTGGGTTTTTACACATAATAATAATTATAATAATAATAATAATAATAAAGTCATAATTAGAGAGCAGAATATTGTTTCTTTTTTTTCCTCCTTTTTTTATATTATTTTTAGTTTCACAGACTTCAGTCATATTTATAACTCGAAAACAACTACACACCATCATAAGAGAAAGTACAGAAAAGCTCTCTGATGCAAAGCTCAGGTAATTAAAAACAAACTAGCTCAAATTGTGCTTTGACGTTCTGAGAAATTATTGGAATCGAAAAACATAAGCTAATTAATTTTCTAATTCTTTGAGACTTAAATCAAAGATCCTTTCTGTACTGTCTCTTGTAATACTGTGTTGTTGTTTTCGAATCATACACATGACTGAAGCCTGCGAACTTAAAAATAAACGAAAAAAAGGGGAGAAAGATGAAAATAATAAACTGCTTCAATTGACAGCAAACATATTTCTTACACGATCTGTGCTCCATTTGCAGCTGTACGCTATCACAGCAGTGCACAAATTGGTAGAGTGTTTTATCAACCATTTTGTGTGGTTCGTACCCTGTGAACGCCGTGATCCTGAAAAAGAGAAATGGTGGTTAATTTCTCTGTTTTATGTTTAAAAAAAGCTAGCAAATAAAACTCAGTGAACTTTTTGTACTTCCTTTTCGAAATGTTTTCCTGCTTTCCCCCTCATAGCAATGTAATAAGTGTAGAATGCGTATTTTGTTGTGGGTAAGGTAGAAAAACGCTGTCAGGATGAGAAAGGAGTTTGTTCAAGAAATATTAGGGTATTTGTAATTGGCGCCTTTGTCGCTGTGGAGGTAGTGAAATTAAAACAATTATTTGACTAAATTTGTCAGAAAAGACTAATTATTGAATAAACGGCTGAAAGCTGCACCTTTAAGTGTGCCAATGGGTCCAGGGAAGACGAGAGGCCATGTCGTGCTAGTCGGAAACTAGGGGTCCGTCCTTTGAGAGGCACGGCTCGAAACCAGAGTATTAAAAATTCGACAAGTGTTTTCGGGAGAGGGGGGAAAGGGTCCGACGACCAAACTGACCAAGGGTCCGCCTTGGCTCTTGGTGATCCTGAAAGGGTCACTTGATAGTGTTCAGAAACTCTTTCATGCTGACATATCGAAAGTAATCTCAATGACAAATAGAGTCCAGCCATCTTTGGTCTGATATAACATTAGATTACATACGTGACTGAAGAGGGCTTTCTAAGCGTGCCCTCAATAGGGAAGTTGCAACCTATTAAATGTTCATATTTTGGCTATTGGATATTGTTAATTGACCCTCAAAACTAAAAAATTCACCATCGCCGAATTTTAAAACACCGTGATTGATTTTTAATGAATTTTTAAAAATCCACGCGCAAAAGTGCGCTCTTCTGAAACGTCACGAGCTTACGTCACAGGGCAATAATAGGCAGCCTTCCGCCGAAGATCCCTTGTTTTCGCTAGGGACATTTTGAGCGCGCTGATATTTTTATTTTTTAGAAATTCAATAATCCTTTTGAACACACTATGGAGGCCGGATTCGTTAAAGCACAATCTAAATAATCTTCCTCAAGTAACACTAATATGATATTCCAATATTTCCGAGAGGATGAGAGGTTTAATGTTCCAGAAACGCGAGGAATTAAATGCGAGGAGAAAGCCTTTTACGTTTTGTCTTCGAAGTCGAATGCACGTCCTTCGATTTCTCCCTTATCGGAAGAGCGCATGATGTCACTTCCTATGCCATTTGACGTCACAAGTGCTTGAACTTTAAAAATTAATTTAAAAAAAACTACTTATCGTATCGCAAATTTTTTTTCACCTATGATGTTCATACATGTTACTCTATCATATAAAAATAAAATTGAAAAATCGAAAACTTCCCTATTGTTCAGTTGGTGCGTGTTTCGCAATCCATTCCACCCCTATCTAATAATTACGGATTTTAAAGACAATACTTTGTCATGGGGAGGCTGAAAGCCATTCTAGGTAACAAGTGTTATTAAGTTAATTCCAAAAGATTTATAGAAGAAAAATTCAAACCTCTCTTTGTCATAAAACTTGCTGAAATTCGAGCTTTTCTTCCACCAGTACATTATAATTTGAAATATTAAGGAAAAGTTGATTGAAGCAAAAGTAACCCAAGAAGGTTTTGTTTGTGATAAATTTGACAGCAATATAATAGTAAATAAGTAAACAAAGAATTTGTTTTAAACGTACAGCATCACAACCATTAAGTTAATAAATACACACATATCATAGAAAATGAAATGATGTTTAATTTCCGAAAATGTATATTATTTCAGGTGTTAAGAAAATGAACTATACAAGTACAAGTCAATAAAACAAACGGAACAAAACCTTTATTTTCTGCATTTTTTTTTTTTTTACTTCCTTGCGCAAAGTAAAAGATTTATTGCATTCACAAAAAAATTTCCACTCATACTTCAACCCGATTTTCCACTTTAATCACCTCTGATCAAATTTGGACCAGCAGCCCCTGCCCGTTCGTACATATGCGCGTATGATCGTATGGGCAACCAAAATATCCATTTTGTCCAAGATTGTGTCCATTTTAAACATTATTGCTTTGATGTATGTGTTTATGGGAGTATGTATTTTACATCTCAAAAATGATTACCCGTAGAGAATTAAAAGTTTATATGTTGGATCTGTAATGTGTCTAAGTTGAGCAATTCTCTCTTCGGTTGCAATCGAATGTTCCAAAAAAGCTATTCATTCGTTGTGTTTTTTGCTGCACATCTGGAATAAGGAATTATTTGGTGTTTGACTATGCTGGCGAAACATTTGCTGTCAAAATTAAATGGCAAAGTCAATGAAGTGCCAATTTGGCAATGGCAACATTGACAGTGTCACTAATGCTGAACATTGCCGATACTTCTACGTCTTATGAATACATACCTTGCACCTAAATATATCAAGGTAAAATCCAGGCTGGCCCGGAACATGAACGTATGCGATGACATTTTGATGTCCGTGATGGAAGATGAAGGCAGCGATTGGCCAATGGCGACCAATCCAGCAACTTGGTATTGTTGGTTTGCTTTCTGTGCTTCGCTGTTTGTCAGCTGACCATCATTCAGTGCATCCGATTCTTTTCTCAGCTTTAAATAACCACCACAGTGAATAACCTTAAAGGCAAAAAGTGTAGAAAAAAGTCAAAGTTTTATTCAGTTATTTCCGAGGGCATTACAGCAAAAATTAATTTTTCATCCATACCTTGTAAATTTCATCTTAGTTTTCCCAATGCTTACTGTGTTTTGTCATTTTTTAAATACAGATGGAGGAAAGCTGTCTTTATGGGGGACTTTTGAGGGTAACTGTTTTTTATTCGCGTATTGCATTGAGGCAAGCTAAAATATTATTAACTAAGGAACATGATTATACGCGTGTTAGAGAAATTGCCCTAACACACAACTTCCTCCCTCCAATTTTTTAAATCTACTAATACTAATTATTTATTCAGTAATTTCTTTTTGCAGTTTTTGTTCCCGACAACGATTAAACTAACAGAATATGTTTGAGAGGTATTGCTATATAATACGAACCTTCGACCCCCCCCCCTACCCCGCCTTGAAATTTTCCTCTGTGTGTCACTCCAAACATACTATAAACACAACAGACATCTTTTATAAATGAACCAGTTTTGTTGAAAAGGCGTAAGTAAACTTACTTACAATGTTGACTTACACCTTTTTAACAAAAAGTGATTCAAATATATATGACACAAAAATTTCAAATCATTTTAGTGCCGGCATTTTAAAATTACTTCACAGCATTAAAAAAAATTCAGAAAGTAAATTAAAATACAAAATCTTATACATGGATGAGAAAGTCCTTACTTTATACCCATCCACTGCAAGACCTGCATTCCTCTTGGCCAACACGCATTTCATCCTTAGACAGAACTTCAGCTGAATTTCCAAATCTGTTAATGAAAATATACAGCAGTGAGAAACTGAAAATGAGAAAGTTGCATCTTTGAAATGAAGGCGTCGAAAGCAGGGTTGCGGAGTCGGAGGGAAAATGACCGACTCCGGCGCTGACTCTGAGAATTTTAGAGATTTCGACTCCGGCACCGACTCTTTTGCCTTAAAATCAGTTCGATTTTGCAAGCACTGTCAGAGTTGCAGACTTAGTGGGACCGACTCCGACTCTTAAGAGTTTTAAACCTTCGACTCCCGAGTCCCGGTGCTAACTCCTTTACCCCAAAATCAGTCTGACTCTGACTCCGCTGTCCTGGTCAAACGTGCGCGCGACCTTACGAGAATAACTCTTGACTTGGATACGCGGGCTTGAGGTTTGTAGCAAATTATATTGCAGCGGTCGTATAACATATTGACCAATGTTGCAATAGCTTCCTGATGTTGCATTGATGCAGTCACTAGGGGGTGCCCACCCAGGGGTCGTCATGGCGCAGACTGAGCCATTGAAGTTTTTTTTTGGGGGGGGGGATGTTTGCGATACTTAGGGGGGCGCATTTACTCTTAGGGCGGGGAACCCCTGCAGTCACAAAAAATGTGTTGTTAGGATTGCAACATCTGTAGCCAAAACCCTACGAATCATGAATGCTTAGTTCTGACTCTAGAACGAGAGGTACGTAGGGATGAAACGAAACATTTCAAAATTTATCACCGTAAGTTACGAGTCGAAAAAACGGCCTTTTTTTTTTTCAAATTTAGTTGCTCTAATGTGAAGAAAATACTTTCAAAAAGTTTATGTATTTGATATATTATTTGTCGAGATTTTTGGTGTCTCAGTTTCGAAGACACAAAATCCCCCCTCCTCCTCCCTGTATTTCAATATCAATCATACCTTTTGATATAGTAAAGGGGAGAGGAAATTTGAAATGTCGGCGAAACTGGGGATAAACCGAGATTTTAGGTAAGATAACACACCCCTCTCAAAATAAGTAAAATTTAATTTTCAACAGACTTTTTTTTTTCTTTTTTTTTTACGAACCCAAAATTTTCCGAATTCAAAATGTATTTTAATATTCAGTTTCGGTTTCGTACGTTTTAAAATTTATAATTTGCATGTTTTACATTTTTAAACAAAAGTGTAGATCCACTATCTGATTACAATTTATTAGGTAATTTAACTATTTGTAATGCTTAAATAATGCAATTCTTCTGAAAAAATACTTTATTACTTTAAAAAAATGAATAAGTATTGATAAAAATAATAATTAATTAATAAATGAAATAAAGCAAAGGGAATTATTAAATTAAAATAATAACATCGATAATTGCTACGTAACATTCCTAAATCAATGTACAAATTTGTTTAAAATGTCGAGTTCTTTCATTAAAATGCGGCTTATGTAAAAAAAAAAAAAAAACCTAGAATTAAATAGCAAGAAAGAGCTAGAATTTTTTTTTTTAAATTTCACAATTTTGATTATTTATTTATTTATTTTTTAATATATTCTGTACATTCATTCAGAGATTTGAAATATTGGACAATTTCATAACTTTATATAGAAAATCAACAAAGGCAAATTTGGCAAAAATTTTCTTATTCAGTATTTAGAACGATCGTTCATCTCCAGCAAGAAGAGTCTTGACCTTGAAAGAGTTTCTTTCCTCTTGGACAGTCTTTCTTATCGGAGCTGAACGATCGTTCAGTCTGTACTTAGTAAATATTAATATGAAATATATTCTTACTTTCATAAAAGCATTTCTGCTGCGAGGATAACTCAGGATTCAATATTGAACGCATTTCTTCGTAATCGGATTGGTGAATGAAGTCATAAATGCTATTGCCCGTCATCTCTATCTGTGAGTAAAAAAATAAACATATAAAAATTATATTAAATGTATAGGGGAATGTGGGGCAAAGTGAAATAGATATTTTTTTCTCCCAAAATGAACAAAATGGAAATTTTCTTTGAAAATTACAATTAATTAAAAAAGAATAATGTATTTTTAATAAAACTTGCATCGAAACAATATATTTTGTTTTTGGCAGTAAATTTGTACATTCAATAAAGTGTGAATTTTTTTCACTTCTTTTATGAGGCAAAGTAAAAAATAAAATATTTTTCAAATAAATATTTTATATCTTATTTTAAAATATATTTTTGATCAAATGAATGAGTAATCAAAATAATGAGAAATTTAATGAATAGATAGTGCAAGAACGAACGAATAAGTTAGTAAATTAATTGATTAATGTATGAGAATTAATAAATGAGTGAATAAAATAGTAAATGAATAAGAAAATAGACAAATGAGTGAATAAATAAGTGATTTTTTAAAATGAATAAGTGAGTTAATTAGTAACTGAATTATATAAGGGACTTAATAAGTAATTGAATAAAGAAACGAAATGAACAATTTCACTTTGTCGCACATGCACTTAACTAATTGGACAACACATTTAAAATAAAAATAATTTTAATATTGATCAAATAAGTAGCGCACTGAATATTAGTAAGTCTCAACGAAAATTAAAAATGTGAATAACAAGAACTTTTCCAAAAAAATTACAAAAATAATTTTTGTCTTACAACAAAGTACTACAATATGAATATCACTTGTGAAAAATTGCTTGCATTATCATATTCTTAGATTTTTTGAGGTAATTTTTTCCTAACTCGAATACATTACGTGTGTTACTACATAGTTGAAATAGTACCAGATAGGTGACGTGAAAAGCAGAGTAAATTAATCACTTTTTTCCCCTACTGACAAGAAAATTAATAGTACGCATTTCAACCTAAAACTCAGGAAAAGTACATGAATCTCGAGAAGCGTCAAAGGTACACCAGTGATAAAAAAGTATACTTCTGTGTGAGACATAATATACCAGACTAGGTCTTGAATTAGAGAGTTTTAAACACTAAATAGCTTTATTAGCAGATGAGAATTAAAAAAAAAAAAAAAAAAAAAGATATACTACGTTAACATAATAGAGTAGAAAATTTGAATCAAAAGCAGAAAGGAACTTTGGTAACTAAGAAATTTGAACTAGGCCTATAAGAAATTTCTGCTTGAACGTTAAGAAATACACTTAAAAGAAAGTAGAAAAATATTTAAATCTTGATCTAAATTAAAAATAATAATAAATTTAAGGCCTTTACACACAGGCGGTTAGTTGAATGAAATTTTCGAAAAAGTTGCCTGTTAGCAGGTTGACTGATGTTTTTTTGTTGATACACACGATGCAACTTAGTTGAATCAATTTTTCTTCTTATAAGCCGGATTTTTTCGAGCAGCTGCTCCACAACCTCTGTTAAAACTGAACCGAGTTGACTCGACTAGCTTACTCGTGTGTAGAGTGAACACTCGCCAATGTCCAGATGAATTGAGTCAACTAAAAAGTTAATTCAACTCATCGGGATGAGAATGGCTGCGGCGCATGTGCCTGGTGCGGCTGATCAGTTGATCGTCGTGGGGAAGGATGCTGGGCAATTCCTTCACTTTTCTGGCTGGTTACACATTCTGATAAAAGCCTGTTCCAAAGTTGATTCAACGAAGTTGCTTCATGTGAAAGAGGCTAATTATACATATATATATATATATATATATATTATATATATAGTATATATATATATATATATTATATATATATATATATATATATATATATATATATATATATATGAATCCACCTTATTAATGTAATGAAGCATGGGTAGGTCTAGCTTTACGTTTTGGAGGGAGCATTTCCAGGAGGAGGTAAGGTCAAAAGTGTCGTTTTGGGGCAAAAATGGAGAATCCTGGGGCGAATATTTCGAAAAATAGCTTCCCAAAAAGCAGCTTCAGGCTATCTTTGATCACTGAAAGTGGAGGGGGGGGGACATGACATGGCATCCATGATCCCCCTCCCTACTGGATCTGTTCCTGGTATGAAGCCCAGCTCACCCTACATTGTATAAATACTGATTGCGTTATTAAAAGAACCAGATGTTTCACTCAAAATTGTTATTTTGAGCATTTATAATACAGGAAGGTGACTGATTCAAGCACAATAAGAATACAAACCTGTGACAATCCCAGATGTACGGAAGCCGTTTCCGACACATAAATCACTTTCCCATCTGGATCCAACATGAAGACAAAGCCATCCAAAGAAAGAAGGAGATGAGAGCTTAATTCTTTCAAAATGCGACTGCTGTCTGTGGATGTAGCTGGTTCGGCACCCCAATCTTCTCCCAATCCTATTGCAGGAAAAGAAAAACAGTTAATATTCACATACGTGTGTTTTTGTTCCTTAAAAACAAATCCAGTTAGCGTCGGATATTTTCCGAATTTGGCACAGAGGTCTTTTGATGCTCAGGAAGTTACATAGGTAAGGGGAGGGGTTCGGAAAACCAGTAAAACGGAAAGTTTTACGCCTATTAATAACAATGATTGAATCTTTAGAATTGGGGGGGGGGGGATCCAAAATGGTCTAAATTAAAATTTTGAGTCATAAAGTTGTTCTTTTCTTCACGCTGAAGGGAAATTTTACACTACTTTTTCTTTCTTTTACTTTAGCCTGATTGTTGAACACATGCGTCAACAACCTTTATTTTGGAGTTAGAACGTGCGACGCCGATCAGTGCAGCTAAACTTGATTCCTCGGAAAAAGATAGACTAGACGTAAACAAAGAATTGTGCCATTTGACGACCTTAATCACGTGCTTGACTTGAACAAGAACAAATTGATGCCAATCAGACGACGAATGCGACTCCCATTGGTTTCTTAATTCTTTTTTAATAAAGAGAAAATATCAGAAAGTGGCATAGTGGCAAACTTTCTAGAAACCTTTTTGTTTCCTTTTGGTCTATGTATGTATTCCGTGAACAGAGTGTAGTGTAAAATAAAAATGTGCAGTTTTAAACTTTATAATAAATTTTAGTTTTTTTTTTTTTTTTTTGTTTAAACGTTTCACTTTTTTTATTTAAGTAATTTATTTGAGATCACATTTCTCACAAAGTCACCTTAAGTGACAGGATAGGGTTACTCTGCAACAGGGTAATAATTCACTTCAAACGACTTTTGTAATTTTTTTTTCCTCAATTAATAGATACTACAAATTTTTCTTACATAAAGTGTTCTACAATTGTAAAATTTCAGTTAAATGACAGCAGGAGCAAAAACACTCAAAATATTATATAAGTGGGACAGTTAAAATTAGAGAAAGTTGGGATCAAAGTGACTTTGAATGATAGTACAGTACATATTCAAAGCACTGGACTCACCTGAAGGGAATAGTTTTCGTATCTTGAGGTAGGATGTTGTGAGGCGTATTACCGAAGCCTTGTCCAAATGAGAGGTGATGTTGGAGGGCAGAGGCAGCAGTTTCGCCAACTGCTCGAATTCGGCATTCTCGTTCTCACGGCGGGTCCGCGCCGCTGTCTTGGAACGTTCTTTCATGTGACAGACTTTAGGTCATAGCTGGACATCAGCATCTTCCTCTTTTTTGTAGCAATCGCCTCCTGTCGAAAACAATCAAAATATAAATCGTAGGCAGTTGGTGCACCAAAAAAGTGGGGTTGAGCGGAGGGGGGGGAGTATGAGTTGCAGGGGTTTTAGGCTGCACAAACAAATACATAGACGTTGAATAACAAAAAAAAAAAAAAAAAGTAAAATTTCAAGTTCACCATTATTGGAGAAGCCTAAAAACAGTTGAATTTTATTTGTCCACTAGAGGACTCGACAGTTGTATTGTTCAAAACTTTGTAAATTGAAAAGTTGAAAAATGTCAACACACTAGTCTAGTGCTTGAACCTTTTTCTAGAAAAAAAAAATAAGTAAAAAGGAAATGTTTTTAAGCTGCTTGGTGTCAGAATGCGTATATTTAATATAACTTGATTTATCTAATGCCCACTGAGCAGTTGTTTTTTTAACTATTTTTTCTCGCGGTGCTTGAAAGATCTTCATCATAGATTGTATGATTTATTCCTTCAGCCTCAAAGGATAAAAATCGTCTTTAGATATTAAGTGAAAAAAGCTAACTACACATCTAAAATAAACGGAAAATCCCACTGTAACAATCCCCCATATGAAAAAAGAATAGAACAATTGAAAGGATATCGTTTAAAAAAAATGATAAAGGTAAAAACAGATCCCTGAATAAGTGAAAATCACTTAACCTACCCCCCTTTCCGATGTAAAATGAACATTCTTCAACTAACATGACTGAACACTCTTTAAGAACGAAAAACAATTCTTTGCAATTTGAAATATTTCGCTAAATAAACAAAAAATACAATAAATTACATTAACAGTAGCTTTAAAATGCAAACAAATAATCGTCACTTGTTTTATGGCCAAAGTTGCCTAGCCACCACGGTTACTGTAATCCAGACGATCAGTGAGTGAAGAGAACTCCGACCGATTAGCGGTCCGATCTTTTGAACGAAAACTTTCAAATCTCGCTCTCTCGCTGAGCATTTGTCTCCCTTACCATCTTTCCTTGCGTACTTGAATGACCTTCATATATTGCCTAATTTGATCTTTCCGCCAAGGATAAAATTATTCCACTGCACTGATCTTATGTTGTAATTTATCTGAATTAAAATAAATTTTGTTTCGCCTTTAAATTCCACCGTCTTTTCTTTCAATAATGTACTGATTAGTTTGATGATACTTGCCATTGGTGCCAAAACTCAGATGGATTTGAGCCGAAAAACAAATTTTGCTAGGTACAATACTTTCTGATCATTCGGTTAGTGAAAGAAACCCGATTTCTTCCAGTAGTAACACCCCCAGTAATTAGCACGTCCCCAGTGATTGGCATTGCCAACAAAAATGTCCTAAAATAAGATTCATATCCAAAATTTTGAAAAAAAGAAGGCTATATCCCAACTAAATATACATTTTCTTTAAGGATTATATCTTTAATTCATAATACAAAATAGTAGCAGTTCATAGGAAGGAGAAAAAAACTTGTGGTTTGTATCAAATCAGACATTTTTGTTGAAAAAATTTCTTCACTGGCTTAAGGGACGCATGCACATCAATCCATTAAAATCTGACTTAAAATATATTTTGAATTTTAGTTTTCAAAAGTTTTGTTTAGTTGAAATGTGTTACTTTTGGGGTAGAAATATATTTTTGTCGCTTTTTGGATTTTTGAAGTAATGATGGATATTGGCAACATGTGCCAATAGTCACTAATGTGTTGTGCAATGTGTCACTAGTTTAAATCCTGACACTTTTGCTGAAACAATATTATGTGGGTTGTACTATTGATTTAAATCCTACAGAATCTACTGATAAATTTTTAAGAGAAACAATAAAAAAAACTATGTTTGGTCATCACAATCAGATATTGCAATTGTAGAGAATAGTTTCATTTTTTTATGGTCAGTTAGAATCATCCGGTAATGTTCATTTCTCTGTGGAAACAGCTATAATTCGTAAACTCAAAACTGTATACCGACTGATGAAACAGCAATAATATCGATGTTTCCACGGTTCCATTTTTTTCCATGTAACACTCGAAATTAATTTTTATTTCTCAAATACTTTTTCAATGTCAAAAGATGTGTGATAAAACATTAATTTGTGTAAAATTACCTACTTTAAATTAACATTGATTATGTTTCTTATAATGATGAAATTTATATGTAATCTAAAAGTGAAAAATAATGTGATTTTCCGGTTCTATTAACACGCGCCAATCCCTGGATCACAAGGTGTCATACACTGGGGTGTGAGATACCAATTACTGGAGATTTTGGTAACTTTTTATACATATATTTTTATAAAAATATCGATTCAAATATTTTTGCTTTTAATGAACTAAATAGATGCAGAGATGTGCATTCTTTGATATAAAAATATTTGCAAGAGAATATCTTTTTCCTAAGTAATGAAAACAGGGGTAAGTTTAAGGACAAACTCTTAAAGTGCCAATTACTGGGGTCGTTACCCAACTTAACTTTAAAATAGTATATCACGGGATCTAAAATCTTTGCTTTCAGGAGAGAGAGAGAGAGAGAAATGAAGGCTTCACTCTCTACGTTTTTCTATTCTGGATTGAAATATCACAGTAAGAAATATCAATATAAAAAGCAGAGCTGGCTTTCTTATTGTCCTTTGGCAACGGGTTAAATATTTATTTCAGTTCTCGCACAACAATAGGTTAAAATAAATGTTAAAAATTTGGTAGATATAACCATCCAATGTTTAAATTAGTTAATTAATTAACAAAAACGTTTCCGATTCGATCCATCGCGCTTCGAAACCATGCTCACCACATTTTAATTAGCCACAAAAAATTTGATCAAAATCGGTCTAGCCGTTTATATAGGACGGACCGCCTTATGGTGACAAACGTCCGCACAGAAGATTTTATATATTAAGATATTTGAGCAAAAATGACAAAAATTCAAATATCGGAATAAATAGTTGAATTTCTCTTACTTAAAATGCTTACAACTATTTCCCTCGTTAATTAAGGACCTACATTCCTGTGTGCGAAACTCTGCTGTAAAGAGGTATTTCTTTCGCTCTTTCCAATGAAACTAAAATCGAGATGATATGGTAACTATTTCCAGTAGAAAGAGCCATTTTGAGGTCCAAAACTTAAACTTAGAATTGAAAAAAAAAAGCACTATTCATCGAAGTTTTCTTGTAACGGTCTATAAACCTTCCCGGCACTATACTAACCGACACAAACTAAAAATTCCAACGAAATCGGTCCGGCATCTTCCAAGTTTACCCCGGGCATACAAGCTTGGAGGTTTGTGTTTTATTGAAATAAAGATTATAAAACCTAATACATATAATATATCATTATCAAAAATTGTTTTGAACAAGCATTACTTATTTTTGCAATGGGGTTGTTTCCTTCAGTCAAAAGTAGTACTTTTTGTCACTGAAATTGATGGAATAAGCAAAAACAAATAACATGGACCCAGAAAATACTTTCATTTTCCCAATAGTTACTTTTTAATTATTTTTTTTGAAATGTCCGATTTTTCAAACAAGGCGTTTTTCTCTTTGCGAAATCTCAAGCACGGACCTGCTTGGTTATAATTTCGAGTTAACAATTTAGATACATAATGCAATTATTCATCCAAAAACGTCTAATTACACTAGTTAACAAAAAAGAACTTTTTGTCTGCATCCTGGTTTTAAATAGTCAATTCTTACTAATTTTGGGTTGAGAAAAACGAATATGTTAGTGGATTTTTTTTTTTAAATTAGCTCTTGTTTTTAAGATGCGTAAAAGTCCACTGGAGGATGATGCACAGCAACCACACATTGATTTCAAAGTAACGTTAAAAAGTAAAAACATATCCTGTGCAATAAATGTTATTAAATAGGTCCTGTTTTGTTAAACAATGCTTATTTCTCGGAAAGCAGGGGTTACTTTTGGTTTATTGCTGTAAACGCTTTATTTTCGATTGCTTATTGTACATCAAAGAAGGACCATCTCTTGTAATACTTCAGCAACATTTGGTGAGCATTAACTCATCCCAAGGACCCTAATATCTGCGTTCCATTATAAAAATAATTTGGAGAAACCTTTCCTCATGCTCCCTGCTCATAGCTTTAGTTTTAAAAAAATATATATCCTGGAAAAAGTGAACAAAATAGAGTTTCAGAGACATCATTTGTCAATGATCACAGAAGTTCCGTCGCGTCTGGTGATTGTTCACTGCGAGCGATTATTGGCTGCACACACGTGAATTGTTTATTAAATGAAATATTATTTAAAGCAAATTCGGCGAAACACGAAACTTTGCTGTGGTAACCCTAGCTCCACAGTAATAAAAAATCCGAGCCAAACTGGCTTAAGTTAAGCTGATGCGTCGGCCTATCTATATAGCGGCTGTAGTTTGACCAACTGTTTTTAGTTCTTGTCTTCTCTGCTGCCTAGAAATACTTGTAATACCTAAAGGCTTCTTGGGTTTTTTTTTCTAACCTCACATTTGTTTTTTATTCAAAAATAAAATTTTCATAACTGCGCGTGTTTGAAGGACCGTTAAAAATTCTCTCCTTAACCTTAGCCTCAATAAATTTTGGAAATTTTCCTCTAATGTATTGAAAAACCGTCTTTGCTCACAACTTTCACAAAAATTCTTCATTAATCCCTGCAGAATGAGCATAGGTGGAAGCAGAATTGGGTGGATCTACTAGAGACTGATTTTGGGCATTTCTCTTCCCAGAATTTAAATTTCTTGAAGTCCATTTCGGTTTTCATGAAGTGAGATTTTCTATCCTAACCTGGGGTCGAGGTATAGAAGACAGTCAGTCCCATGGGTTTCTATTTGCCAGGAAAAATAGCATTAGTGAGAATTCACTATCCTAGTTGGCTCTGTATCTTGAAAACTAGAGCTAATATCAACTTTTTGTAATGATTTTTGTGTTTAGCGAGGTAAAATACTCCAAAATAGCTACTTTTGAGCCGAATGCATTTTTGGTGTTGACTAGTGTTATATGAATAAAACATAAAGTTTTCGTTTTAAAAAATAAATCCCGTATAGGTTAATATGAACAGAATATTAAAAATATTCAATAATTGTTTTTGAAATTGTTAATGATTCCTTGATATCGGTGAGTTATAACTGCTCACGAATATTTTCATATAGTTATTGTGTTTATGGTGGTTTGTATTGAGCGATTTTTTTTGCTGAATGAAATCAAAGCAGGTACTTTTTCCAATTTCCTTAGAGAGGTTTGGTGAATTACCATTTTCATTCAGATGTCAACAGAGAATAGGGGGAATGTTGTAGAACAGCAGAGGTTATCAGTAGGGATCTTCGTAAGGGTTGGACCATCTCCCGAAACAGGTTGTGGGGGTATGAAATTGGTGACGTAGCTCCGGAAGCACTCGCGGAGCACTTTAAGACGATTTCAATAGGAAATGGCATTGCTTCGCTCCTATTTTTGCACGTAAAAGCATAATTCGGAAAAAAAAAAATTAAGTCTTCGTGTCTTAACTTACCTTCTTTGATATTAGTGTCTCACCCATATTTTACGAGAATTATTTTCAATTCGAATAAAATGGAAGAACAAAACTTGATCATGAGTGATGTCAAACGATAATTATTATGAAACTAAACCAAGTTTGAATACAACTTAAAATAATTTTATTTGAAGAAAATGGTAATCTATGAGAGTCATTAAATTCGTAAACTGCTACAAAAAATCTTTTCCTGATTTGGAAGAGAAATTACTGTTATTCATTTACTTTAAAGTTTATCTTCAAAAAATTGTAGAAGAGAGAAAGAATCATTATTAATATTAATAATATAATAAATTAATATTAATTCTGAGAAGTAAAAAACGAATTTTTCAATGAATAATGATTGAATTTAATAATATATAGTAACTATATTAGTTCAAAATAGTTATATATTTACATTTATAAAATATATACAACAACATAGAGGAAAAAATACAAATACTCAGAAACTGATTACCACATGGTAATACTTCATTTATACGTCTTTTATGAAAGAAATTAAATACCCTCATGAAGCATTTTTAAAGCAATTACTGTTATTACAAGCAGATATTTCCCAAGTACTGTTACTCGTGTATAATGGAAAGATTTTGTAACTACTATGTTGATTCAAAATGCAAATAGCTGTGTACATAAATGACTACAATAAATACATATATTAAAATATTATTTTTGCAGAATATTAAAATAACTATAGAGGAATATGTACGGAATATCAGAAGCTGGTTGGTACATAACGTTTCTTTAATAACCCCCCCCCCCCCCCCAAAAAAAAAAAAAATTATCCTATGAAATATTTTTAAGATCAAACCTTTACTTTAAACTGATATTTCCAAGAACTATTGGCTGTGACTTTTCAAATGGGTACCACTAATGAACATTCAAAGTATGATCAACTATGTAATTACTGATGTTTATGATTGAAATAAATGAAATAAGCTATAATAAATACATATACTGCAAAAAAATTGCATTTGTAGAATATATGCGCAACTGTAGATGGAAAAATATGCGTTATACGAAACTGACACAACAGGTTGGCACATAACGTTTTATTAATAACCCCACAAAGGAATATTATTCAATTGAATCATTTTTTAAAACAACTACCTTTACTTTAAACAGATATTTCCAAGAACTATTGTTGTGACTTTTTAACTGGTTATCAATGATAAAAATTCAAATTATAATCAGCTACGTAATTACTGATGATTATGGAACAAATAAATGAAATAAACTATAATGAATAAATGTACTGAAATGTTTGCATTTGTAGAATATATGTACAACTCTAGATGATAAAAATATGTAATCTCCGAAAATGACACCACATAACGATTCGTTGAAGTTCATCATCCAATGATTTTTTGTTCGTTCGTTTGTTTTTTAACAGTTTAAGATGTTGCTAGAAATTAATCCATGAAATATTTAAATTTGCAAAATAGATAAAACAACTAAAAATGGAAAAATATTGATTCTTTGACATTTAAACCACTCATTGTTCCAATATTTGACTGCTGTATTAAGAGATTTATTATCCTATGAAACATTTTTGAGAACTCATACTATATTTCAAGAGATATTCAAACAGCACACTCCGAATTGAAATGAAAAGATGCACAAGTCATCAAATATATGCATATTTTTTATTAATCTCCAATTAATTTACATTCTTAAATAATTTCATTCAATAAACATCATTGATTATGAAATAACAAAAAAGTGCATAACATTTCGAATTCAAAGGTAATTTTTAAAAAACCACTCCGAAATCCATAACTATTCAGGGGCGGACAGGATTCCCCAAGATAGAACCAACCTTGACTCCCAAAGGTTTCAAAAAAAAAAAAAAAAAAAAGAAAAAAAAAACCCTCGAAAGTCCGCAGGTTTAGGGGGGGGGGAAACACCCCTAAAGCGCACAGGTTTTAGTCCGTAAAAAATTAAGTAAAATAAAATAAATAAACCGAAGGTACACAGGTTCAAGGGATGAAAGAAAAACAGAGCTTAGGTTTGAGGAAACAAGGGGGAAAAAAAAAAGAAAGAGGCTCAGGATTGAAAAGGTGCAAAAAAATAAAAAAAAAAGAATGAATGAAAAAAAAAAAAAAAAAACCGAAGTCACACAAATTTGAGGGTGCAAAAAAGAAAATAATAATAACCAAGGTACACTGAGGACGCATCGGTCGGCGGGCCCGTCCGCCCCTATCACTGTCTGACCCCTTTTTTTCCAATTATACCAAAACCTATGTTGCAGCTGCTCTTAATTTTCGTCATCAGTTATTTTATTTTTGCTTCTGTGTTTTAAATTCATTATAAACTACACCCCCCCCCCCTCACCGAACGAAAAAGGGAAAACAATATAGGAAGGAATACTAAGAATTAAAGAATTTATTTCAAAACACTAGGATAGTTTTTGAAAAATAATTTAAATGAAGTATAAAAAATTCTCCTGGTTCTTGGAAATGTCATGCCCAGGGCACGGGAAAGGGGAGCCCGTGCGATAAACAGTGCGAGCAGAAAAATTAAAATTGAAGATGCAAACCAGTATTGAGCTATGGAAATACGCAAGTCAGTGCTTCCAGGATGACGTCAGACACGGCCGTTTCCCCCCTCCTTTAGCCACTAAGCGGCGAAACTGAAAGATCAAAGACACGGTCCCACCCTCCTCAGGGAGAATCCAAAACGAGTTCAGATTATCACCCATTTTATCTCCCTGTCTTTTGTTTGCTTGCATTTACAACCAAACACGACATTTTTACTCCTTGGTGAAAAGATCCATATTGAAGCAATTGATGAAATTTTAAAACAACTATCTAACTGATAAGGGTGGCGTCGACTATGGGCTCCTGGGGTCCGAGCCCATCCAAAAACGTGCTCGTCCATTCCACCAAATAATTATAATTTGCTGTTTTGGTCTGAAAGAATGCGCTGTTGACTATCGCAATAACACTAAACAAGTATACAGAAGAACATCGTTTATTCGGTTCTCGGGTTTATCCGGATCAAATTTTTTCAGTTTTAAAAAGTTTATATTTACTTAAATAATAATTCAAATTATGATAGCAAGAACGGAACTATAAGTGCACCAAATATTTGCTCTTCATTTTGGTTCAACGTACAATTCGGTCGTGCAATAAATTATAGTAATCTAATAAACAACTTGACGCATTCGGAGTGTCAGTCCAACACTACTGCAGCTATTATAATACAGTAGTTAATGCATATGAAAGGGCTGTTTTGATCAAAAAATCTTCTTCAGAAAGTATTTCTGATCATAAAATCCCCTTCAGAAGGTATTTTTGATCAAAATATCCCCTTCAGAAGGTTTTTTGATTTAAAAAAAAAAAAAAAAACCTCCAGAAGGTATTTTTAATCAAACAACCCCTTTAGAATGTATTTTTAATCGAAAAATCCCTCACGAAGGTATTTTTGATAAAAAAAAAGACCCCTCCAGAAGGTATTTTTGAACAAAATATCCCCTTCAAAAGGTATGTTAGATTTTAAAAAAGCCCCTCCAGAAGGTATTTTTGATCAAAAAAACCCCTTCAGAAAGTATTTTTGATTAAAAAAAAAAATCCCTCATGAAGGCATTTTTGATCAAAAAATCCCTTCCAGAAGGTATTTCTGGCTGCGCTAGTGTAGTTTAGCAATCCTATGTAGTTTTATTACACAACATCGTTTTTTGCTGTAATAAAATATGTCTGCTTATTTGAGAATGTGTTTAGCATATTACCCGTATTTTCCGGATTTTCGTCTATCCGAATTGCTTTATGTCCCACTTAGTCCGGGTAAGCGGGAATGGTCTGTACTAAATTCCGGAACTTTATTTCCAATTTTTCTGGTTCTGTATTTTTGATTTGTAATTCAACTTATGGTTACAGAAAATTGTCCTTGAAAGTGACGGTATTAAAAAAGTGGTTGTAGAAGTAAAACCTCTCTATGGTTTTTTTCTTTCTTTTGTGAAATTTTAATGAGAAAAGCTTTTCAATTCACTTTTTTTTTTTTTTTTTTTGTAAAATTTGTTTTAAAAGCAAGAAAAAATGGGTTACATTTTTAACAATGTATTTATTATTTCAATGCAGATAGAAAAAAGGAAAATTTTAAAGTATGGAGTGAATTGTCCTATTCAAATTGAAATCTAATGAGATGAATTTTCGTTCGAACTGAACAACTAAAAAAAAATGTTAACTTTAGATTCTAGAATGAAGTTTAAATCCTATATAATAGGAGATTTGCTTCGCCTTTTAAACTTTTGGTTCGCCTCTATATATACAAATAATGTATGATGAATTTCTCTCGCCAATGTGCTATGTTAATTTTCTCGTGAATGTTATGGTAATTTTCTCATCCATGTTATAGTAATTCGCTAGGTGCAGAGGAATTAAATCAACCAATGGTGGTACAAGTAAAAACATAGAGAAAGAAAAAAAAATGAATTTTCGAAAAATAGCTTCAAAGTGCATACTCTCATGCTACAAACTAATTTTGTGCCAAATTTCATGAAAATCGGCCGAGCGGTCTAGGCGCTATGCGCGTAAGAGACATCCAGACAGAGAGATTTTCAGCTTTATTATCAGTAAAGATAATTACTTAGTTATTTTCGGTGTACATTTACAAAAAATACAAACTAAGAAGGATCAGGCAACATCATCCCTTCCTCTTCCTGTTTAACGAAAATATAATACACATAGAAATATACAGATTAACTGATATAAATAATTAATGTTGATTAATAAAGTTTCATTAAATTTAAAGTTTAATTTAATTCATGCATTGAAAAATGATAATGATAATAGCATGCAACTTAATGCAAGTTTACAATATGTAGAGCAGATTTTTCAGTGGTTAGGTTTTTTTTAGTTCACTTAAATCTTAAAGTTGCAAAACGTTCTACACAGTCGGGTAATTACAAAGAAAGATACTGATCAGAAACTTTCTTTCAAACTCATAAAGGGGACGTCCACAAATAATCAAACGCTTTGAGTGGGGAGAGGGAGAGTAAATTTGGGACAAGGGGGAGGGAAGGGGTTTCAAGAAGTATGACATCACACTTTTTTATGACAATATGCTTACGAAAAATAGCGTCACATGTGACATGAGGAGAGTTGGGGTACAGTGAAGTGTGACACTTCGTGACAAAGGGTACAAATTTGTTTTAAAAAAGTAAGACATTTACGGTTAGCCCCTTAGCATGTACATCTAAACATTTAAAATTCAAAGAATATGAAGATAAACATAACATAATTTCAAAATGGGTTAAAATAGATCTAATTTCTAAATAAGATTACAATATAGTAGAGCAGTGGCGCAGACAAGAGGGATTTTTAGGCTTGAATTCCCCCCCCCCCCCCGTCCCAGCCATTGGTTTTTACATAAATGCAAATTCTTATACAGTAGTTTATTCATATGAAAGGGCTATTTTGATCAAAAAATCCCCTGCAGGAAATATTTTTGATTAAAAAAAACCCTCCAGTAGGTATTTTTGATCAAAATACCCTCTCCAGAAGGTATTTTTGATTTAAAAAACCCTCCAGAAGGTATTTTTGATCAAAAAAAAAAGAAACTCCAGAAGGTATTTCTGGCTGCGCTAGTGTAGTAGAGCGTCAAAAATCCGAATTAATAGGAACCATAGGGGGTTCGGGTTTTTGAAAACAACCAAAACAAATACTGTTCAGGTTAAATGTACACAGTCGAATCTCTTTTATCCGAACTAACTGGGACCAAAGGCAATCCGTATAAACAAATCCGTATAAATTCGGGTAATCCGGGCAATAAGTAAAATACATTCGTAGTTGTGCAGGCTTATCTTTTATTATAGCGAGAAAAAAACAATTCTTTGCAATAAAATTACATAAAATATCGTTTCTCTCCCAAACACTTTGTCATTTGTATTTCAGCTGCAGTGATGCAGAGCCTGATTACTGCAGGTTCATGCGGGGCACAGGCCCCTCCTCTTACATTTCAGGGAGACCAAAATCCCCTTAATTTATCTTGCTAATTAAAAATAAATAATGATTTCACTCAAAATCTAGAGTACAAAGATGTCATTGATATTTTTGCAAATGCTTAAGACAAGGAAAAAATCTTATTTGCTGATAAAAATTCCCCTCAAAAATTTGATCTCATTGCAAATCTCAAAACCACTCCCAAGTTTAGCCTGTATTTACTACTAAAAGTTATATCATAGATAACTTTGATATTTAGGGTAAACTGGCAAAGTTTACCCACATCTTATATAATGATCGTATACTATAGCTCTTCTACTTTTTAAATGTTGTGATATGAGGTACCACCAAATTTAGCACGGTTGAGTTAGTATTTGTACATTTAATCAAATTAAAAATAAAATATTCGAGGTATTTATACTTCCGCTCTGTGTATGATACTTGAAAATTATTATTTAAGTGAATAGATTTTTTTTACACTCTATACATTTGACCCGGATAAACCGGGATAAACGAAGGCTGGATAAACAAGATCCTACTTTTAAAATTAACAACAAGACATTAACTAAACTTTAACAAAAATTAGCTGTCATTTGTTGACTGAACAAAAATGAAAACATATAAAAACTTCATTTGGAGAACATTCGGATTTTCCACGTTTAACTGTAGTTAAAAAATCACTTACTTCTATAGCTGATCAAATGTATCCATTCCTTAAAATTGAAACACACTAAAGCCCATTATAAAGCAAAAGATATAAACAAGATCACGCTTGTTCCAATAGTTCACTCTTCTCGATCTATCCCACTACTTCAAAATATTTCCAATGTATCTATCTCACCATAGGAGCCCGAACCGGTGTATTTCACACACACACTACACTCCCTTTCGTCCTGTCTCTCATTGAAAGCAATTGAGCACCTGTTGAAGCTTTGGGACTTGTCTTACCTGTAGTAGGCGTTTCTTGGGAAAAGGGGCGGACCACTGACGAAGTTGCCTGTAGTTATACAGCGTTTCGAAAGGAATTGTTAAGCTATGATTGACAGTGGGAAATGCTTTCTTTTATTTATGTCCACGCTCGTAAACACCGTAGTAAGATATTTTATTACATTTTTAACTGACGTTCATTAGTTTGTTCATTGAAAGAAAGGGGAAAACGTCTGGAGAAGATTTGTATTTTGTACAAGACGTTGTAGGCAATGTGATAATAATTTTATTTTGCATAGAAGAAGAACTGAAACAATTTTAATAAGAAAATAATAATCTTTGAATTGTAAAAAAAATTCAGTGATCAAGTTTGATACAATATTTATTTAAAATCGTCTGCGATTTGAACTGCTGTAAATGTTAGCTGAACAGAGAATGAGTTGAACTAAGAATGATTAAATTTTGAATATGTTTACTGTCTATAAGCGCGGTCTTTCTTTCATTTAAAGACAATTTTTTATTAATTTCAAAATTTTGCTTTAAATGTCAAATAATTAATTGGATTTTTCAATAATCCCAGTTACTTTCTCACCTGGAAGAGGAAACATTAATAAACTACATAAAATAGATGGAGCTAAGTAATGTAATAGAAATAGACGAAGTATGTACCGTAAAGTGGTTCAAAAATACACGTGGAAAAAATTTTCTCCGAGATAACAGGACACCCCTCAATATTTATATACACTGGAAGAATTTTAACTTCCTATTCAAATGAAAGAGGGTGCTCAACCCGCTCCCCCAAACTTAATCAGTATGGGGAGGGTGGTTAAAAAATACATTGAACTGAAAAAAACAATGATGTATATTATAATATGCACGAGTAATATGCATATACATTGCAATGAAATAATTATTTACAAAAAACCAGCTGGGGAAATTTAATATTTCTAAATTTGTAATTTTCTATGATACGTCTAATGTTAAATGAAGGGGTCATTGGGCACCCTCTTAAAATTTGAGTATGAAGCTAAAACTTTTACAGCATAATACTATTAGTAAGTGTTAAAAAAAGGGGGGGGGGGGTCTCGGGTGTCTTGGACTCTAGATGAAAAAAAGTTTTTTTTGAACCACCTATTGCATCGTCAAGTCTAAGTGTTTTTGCTGAAATTCGAAAACTGGGACGGGGTCCATTGCGCAGGACCTAATTACTGGATAGACAAACTAGGCCATGGCCTACGGCCGAACATCTTTTAGGAGCCCCCTATTGGCTAAAACTGTTTTAGCCACTGGCAAAAATTGTGAAGTTTGACAACATTGGAGGGAGGGGGTCAAAAAAGCGTTTGGCCTATGTCCTCCTGACATTTTAATTGGACCCTGCGATTATGAACGAGTAAGTAAAAAAAAAAGACGAACCAAAAGTGCAATATCTTTAAACAGTAACTAATTATCTTCAGAATTCATGAACTTCAAAATACTTGATTTTGGACACATTTGGAGGCTCAAGTTTAGAGCAGAAACTTTTGAAAAAAAATGCAGATTATTGCTTAAAATCTGATATCTGAATAATCACAAAGCTAAGTTAATTAAGAATCCGATACTGTTTCTACCCATCAGAATTGGGATATGGGGGGGGGGGTGAAATTCCGTATATGAAATTGCCAGTGTGACCTGGACTAGACCGGGTTCCGCTCTAGGACTGATATTTAACCAGGCTCTGGTGAGGGTGATTGTATAATTTATTGCACAATGGAAAATATTTTAGTCGCATTTTTTACATAAACGCTCTGAGTAGAATTAGGTTAATATATCAGGACGGCCTTAGGATAAACACTTTTTCGGGGCTCACTGTAGTCAAGTTTCACAATTTTAACTATTGGCTGAATCACCAATTAGACACATTTTAGGGCCTATAAAAAGTGGAGACCCTAGTTGGCCCCATCCTGCATGTTTGCAAAAAGTAAAAATATGGGAGTTCAGAATATGAAATGCATTGAATTTCTAATCTTTACTAATAATAAAGCTGAAAGTCTCTCTGTCCGGATATCTGGATGTCTGTGACGCGCATAGCGCCGAGACCGTTCGGCCGATGTTCATGAAATTTGGCAAAGTTAGTTTGTAGCATGGGAGTGTGCACCTCGAAGCGATTTTTCGAAAATTCGATTTTGTTCTTTTTCTATTCCAATTTTAAGAACATTTTCCAGAGCAAAATTATCATAAGATGGATGAGTAAATTACGAAATTATCATGACGTGGAACCGTAGCATGGAAGAGCGAATAAACATAGCCAATTGGCGAGAAATTCATCATCCATTATTTGTATATATACAGGCGAACCAAATGACCTTTTAATTTTCTACTTCGGGCAAAGCCGTGCGGGTACCACTAGTGAAAAAAAAGCAAAATCATTTTGAATTTCCCCAGAAAACATTAAATTTTTCAGGAAACATATGTTCACGTGAGACAAGAACCCAGGGGAAAACCACTTCACTCCATGGATATCAATGGTCCGTAATAACTATAGATCTCTGCCAAAGATCCATCTTCAAACGTTTTGTTGAATGTGATTTTAAAGCGAAATTGAGGGATTGCCGAATGCGAAACAATGACAAAGGACCACACCGAATCCCACAGTTCTCACACAGGTGCGTGTACAAAAACGCACGTGGTTCTCTTCGGGAGTATTTCAGGGACGCACCACCCCCCACAGTCACTCTTAACTGCTTCGATCCATAGCGAGTATTTATTCTTAAACAAGGAAAAACATCGATGAAAAGCGAGAACTTTCCTTGCATCCCCGTTTTTCCGGATCAAATTTTTAGAGTTAAAAAAATGAGTTCACTTAAATAATGATTCTAAATTTTGATACCAAGAATGGAACTATAAATGTGCCAAGTATTCGCTCTTTATTTTGATTAAATACACATTTCCTTCATAGGTTGAGCAATAAATTATAGTGATCCACTAAGGCAACCAGAAATACCTTCTGGAGGTGAGTTTTCGATTAAAAATAACTTCTGGAGGACGTTTTTTGATGAAAAATACCTTCTAGAGAGTTTTTTTTTTTTTTTTTCATATATATATATCAATAATTATTTTTGGAGGGGTTTTTTTTTTTTGATCAAAAACACCTTTTGATGGTTTTTTTTTTTTTGATCAAAAACACCTTTTAATCAAAACAGCCTTTTCATATGCATAAGCTACTGTATTAGAATTTGCATTTATGTTAAAACCAATGAATCTAGGGGGTGTTTTCACTCCCCCCCTCCCACAACGCTGTGCCACTAATAAACATATAATGTCGTATTGCAGCTGAACCAAAAATGAGGCAGTGAGGTGGCAAAGAGATGGAAGTGAAATTTTTAAAGTTTCAAGTGAAACGCGTACCAAGTTCAGATCCTAGGTAGACTTTCATTCAAATTTAGTTCTAAATCATGCTGTATAGCAGTACCTCTAAAACAGAGGGGAAGTTCCGAAAAAAGGAGGGTTCTAATACTGAAATTACCTTTCCCTCTTGTCAGTGTGGGGGGGGAGGGATCTATACAGACACAGACTCATTCTTTATTAAAAACACGTATTACACAAATAATTCAACAAAACTAGTTGAGACAAAGGAAAAACTTTAAAATCCGGACGTTTTGTCCAGCCTGCTCAGAAAACTGGACGTTATGTCCTAGCTGTCCAAAAATGTGGACTTTTTTTGTGGACCTTCTGTCCGTCGGACGTTATGTCCCCTGAACGTAATATCCGCTGGACGTTATGTCCGCTGGACATTATGTCCGTCAGACGTTCTGTCCCTCGGACGTTTTGTCCCTCGGACGTTTAAGATCTGGACGTTATGTCCATGAACGTTTTGGATCTGGACGATATATCCGGCTCCCGGGAAGCTCGACATCATTTGGACTGTCTCCAAAATTTTCATTTTGGTACTTGCATCCCTTCCCTTTGATTCTCACTGTCTCAAATGATAAAGTGTGTGCGAGTTACAATCTTAAGTAATTTTGTTACAAAGCGATGCTGTAATAAAAGATAGGTGTGCTTATTTACGAATGTGTTATACTTATTACCCGGATTTTCGATTTTCTGGACTGCCTGTGGTCTGCTTTAGTCCGGATAAACGAGGTTGTACTGCAGTTTCATTCTATTTGTTGGTAGAAAACGGAAGGAAATTCCTTAAGTTATTCAAAAGTTAAGAAGTAAGAAGCATTAAATTCATCTGAAAAATTAATTATTTGCCTGGTTCAGAGGTATCCTGCCATGTAGGGTGGCTTTGAGCTACTGCAGTAACTAGACGCATAATGAATTATTTTAATAAAAATTTAGTGCAACTTTAAAGCAGAAAAAAATAAAAATTTTAAATGTTTGAAACTCCACCTCTGTGTTGCACAACATCACAAAATTTCTATCCTAGACGAATCAACTGGTCATCAGGAGCAGTTCGTTACACATATATTATCAAACTTTATTAAGATTTAATTGTTACTGATAAAGCAATGCAGGATTTTCTCAACTGATCGGTCAAGGGAAGATCCTGACGATTTTTTTTTTTTTTTTTGGCGGGGGGGGGGGGGTGACTACCGTATATACTCGCGTATAAGTCGAGAAATTTTGTCCGAAAAATGAGATCAAAGGAAGGGGAGTCGACTTATACGCGGGTCAAATTTTCCGAAATTTTTTTTCCGATCAACGAGAGCCGGGAAGCTACGAGAAATGCCGATGTGCGGTTACAGGTAGTTGCTGATAAGTTGATCGTGTGAAAAATTAAACTTATTCAAAAATAATAACTGAAAAAAACCTAAATAATACACATAAAGATAATTTTATTCCTCTTAATTAAGGATCAAATCAGCAATTAACAAATATCGTGAAACGTATGAAAATATTTATCGTCAACAGTCACGCCATTCAGACTGAGAGTGCGTTCGACGAGCACGACCGGGAGCGACCGGTTAGTTAATCACGTGACAGCTAATGATCACGTGCTCAAATCAACCAATCAACTGCTTAGAATGGTAACCACTGCGGTAACCGGTTGATCATAGAACGCCGCGGTTAGTAACTGGTCACTTACCGATTGACAGGTGAGGTTCGTCGAACGCAACCTCTGATATCATTGACGATTCTGCAGCCGCCGATGCATACGATGCATACGATGACGACGGAAGCGGACTTTAATGAACTTTTTTTTTTGCGTCCGACTCGGAATCCGAGTTTGAAGGCTTTTAGAAATGTTTTCCTATTTATTTCCTATTTTATTTGTAAATAAATGTGTTCATTATTTTGAAATTTCTTTGAAAATAATTCGCGATGGTTTTGGAAAGTATGGGGGTCGACTTATACGCGGGTTTTAGATTTTTTCTGGATTTTTTCTCTGAAAAAGGGGGGGTCGACTTATACGCGAGATCGACCTATACGCGAGTATATACGGTAATGAAAATAAAATAAAAAAGTTGTAGATTTGAAGCATGTCTTTTTTTTTATAGATAATATATGTGAAGTGATTAAATAAAAATGGAAAATTTCTAGTCCAAATGAATGAAGAAAAATTTTTTTTTTATTATTCTGGATCTAGTATTATCTAACTAAAAAACTGTTTTCGCTTGAGAACTCGGGGAGCTATTTTTAACAGTCAGTTAGACCCTTAATGGTACTTTTTTTACGCATGAGAGGAAGATTACAACATAAAAATGGCATCTCTTTACTTCATATTGGCTAAAGTAAAATATTGTAAAAGTACTTAGGGCCCTCGGTGGCCGTGTGTTTTCGCCAACTGCTTTGTAAGCAGAGAGGCGCGGGTACGATTCCCCGCCTGTAGCCCTGGGTGATCTTCCCAACCCCATTATGTATTTGTAAACCTTTCACGTGTATTGTCCTTGGAATAAAAAACTCGAAAAACATTGTGGATAAATGGAGTTATAAGCGTCCTTAGTGGAATAGCAGAGACCTCAATCTGTGTGTAAAGAAAGTACTTATTTTCGCGAGGTTTAAATTTTCGTGAGACCATCGTTATCGCGAAATATGCTTAATTTACATACATAATCAACTTTCTCTTCATATTAAATTAGCGACATTTTCAGCTCGCGAAATTTAATGGATATTTTCATTTTCGTCAAACCGAGTTTTATATGTAAGTATGGAAAAATCATTTTCTTGCGGAATAAGAGGTAAGCTAAAATAATGATTGCTGCCACTGTAGAAACTTTACAGCCATTCAAATTGAAGTAAGTATTCTATTTAACAATAACTGTTGCAGACGATATTTTTCACAATATATACCAATGTTTTATGTTTCTAATTATTGAAATGTATTTGGAATTAAATTATTTTTATCACATTATAAGCGAGGGAGCATGCGAAAATGTTATGGAGGTTATAACTAAGAAACGTGACGTGTTAGATAACCATATCATTGTAAAATTTTGGTTAGAATCAAATAAGCAACTCAATACACGTGATAGTATTCATGTTAGAAAAATTGTGTCACACAGTCACGAAATCATTAGTTAAATTAGCTATTTGCAAAAACGGATTCTCCCCCGAAAACTGTTTTGAAAAGTTATTTTTCGACGATCTTTGTGATTCATTAGATTAGAGGAAGATAATTCGGAGAATATTCTCCGGAAAATTTTTCTAATTGAAGAATATAAAACGAGAGGTGTTGACCATCTTTGATAGCTTCAAGGAAAGGAACGGAGTTCCAGGAACTCTCCCCCAGTCCCTTTTCGTCATTAAAGCTCTAAAAGAGCAATTTTAGATGAGTATCAAAAATGTTATCATAAGAAGGGATCGGGAACTTTCCCACTCCCTGGAAACAATTTTAGAATTAAAAGTCCTATAAACGCAGTTGCAAGTTAAAGACCATCTTTGGTGATATTCGGCGAAATCATGAGGTTCAGAATTGTGACCCGGAAATGTTTCGATATTGAAGTTTTAAATGCGCAATTTCAGACGATTTTTTTTTCTTTTTTTTGTAATGTACAGGAGTGGAGAGGTTCTGTGACATTCCCCCGACTTTTACTTGAAACACAGAACAATTAGCTATAGAGCATAGAAGTTCAAAAACAAAAAGAAAAAATGAAAAGCATGTTTCAAAATTGCGAAAACTTTGATTTGGCATCTTTTTTTTTTTCTTTTGTTACATATCTGGAAGTCGGAAGCACTTTTTGGATTAAGAATGATCAAGCAATACCATATCCGAATCAGAGAATGTTCTCGGAAATAATTGAAAAAACCTTCTCGATTTCCAAATGTGAATGGATTACAATTCAAAAAGGGGATATTCTTTTCCTTCTTTTTATTTCTCTCAACATTACCTAGAAGCGTGCACGTGCGCTCTTTGTACTCCAGCCTGTTATTGTTGAGGGCAACAATCGAAGAGGTGTAAACTTGACTACATGCGTTTGTCAGGGGTCGGGGGTTGAGTTTGCGCACGTGGGGCAGTTTGTGAAGGTGTAGTTCGCGGAATGATTTAAAGAGCTGGATAAATAATTGTCTTCCCTTCTACGGCAATGCCCTGACGCTGTCATCAAAAGGTTTCCCCAGTAAAACACTTTTGACGAAGCAATTTTTATCTGAGTGAAACTATTGATATGTAGTCCTCAAGCAATGTGCCGCAGATAAGTGAAATCCCGTTACAAGAAACCTTAAGGGACAGCAAGTTTTCGTTGTAATGAAATTTCAGCAATGTAATTTTACTTAAATCGGGACTGATTTCTTTTCCTTGAAACGAATATTTCGTTGTTTTAATCTTCATTGTAACGGGATTTCTCGGTACTTTTTCGTTATAAGCAGGGCTGCGGAGTCGGAAAAAAAATGTCCGACTCCGACTCCGGGATTTCGAAACACCCGACTCCGACTCCGACTTTTTCATTTATTTTTTTTTTTTTCAATTCACCCCCCCCCCCACCCCTCATGAAAAGGGGGAAAACCTCTGTACAGAGATTGAAGTATTAATTAGATTTTTATAAAATTTAAACGTTGTAATTTTTTTTGTAAACCCAAGAAGCATACAACGTCAGAAATTGAATTTGAAAATCAAATTGTTTCAATAATTACGATTTTAAAATTGAAATCACATAATCATCCCATTGTTAAAAAAAATGGAAAAGGCTTAACTTGCTCCCCATTAATGTTCAACAAATAGATGTTGATCAAATCGTGTGCTTTTCATTTTTGAAAATTGTAATTCGACAAAAAAAAAAAAAAAAAAAACTCTTTTCTTGCTAAATCAAAAAACCTTTCTTGAGTGGGGTTCGGTTCACCCCGGCCGGGATCCATCTGGTGGGGGACACCTTACACAGACTTTAATTCTGAAAAAAAATCCCCACTAAATCTGAAATTATATTTCATCTATGAAATTTCAACGAAAATAGGGCACTATACTTGTATTGCGGGGAAATATGGGGTACATGTACGCCTGGAGAAAATTTTATAGAAAATGCAGCGGTATACAGCTTTGTACAAATAGCTTTTCTTTTTCCTATAATTATTCCCTCAATTTTTAATTTTAATTTTATTGGCTGCTTTAGAATTAACCTTGATATGAAGATTTTAAGATTAACTGCAATTATTTGAGTGTTGTAACCAAGAAATCATATACTTGTTCTATTTCATACTTTTTGTTGAGAATCAAGGTTGTAGATGTAGTCTTTAGATTGAAAAAACATATATTTTATTATATCTTTTGGATTTGCGCCTTCGCACGCCAACACTAAGTTGAATTACAGAACACCGATACATACAACCACCACATCCACATACCTCTCGAACTACGGGCCCCGACTTGCTCAAGGGGTACATTCCTTTTACGATTTTATAACTGAGATCGAAGTAAAAAAAAATGTTATTATTTTTGTTTAAAAGTGGTTTAAAAAAATATATAAAATGTTAGATAAGAAAACCAAGCTCATAGTTGCTATTAGTTCAAGAATATTGAAAACAAGGGAACGAACGTAGGTGGCTATTACAGAAAATTCGATAAACAATCAAGCTAGCTGGTTATTAATGAGTTATTTTCTTATTAATAGGCTTTTATACATGTAATCGAACCAATTTTTCAATTTCGTAGTCAGTTTTTTAAAAAATGCAAGGAGAGTCAGCGAAAATTCAAGAAAAAAAGGAGGTCGGAGTCGGAATGTTTTCTAACGACTCCGACTACAATTCCTTTACCCCATAATCAGTCCGACTCCGACTCCACAGCCCTGATTATAAGCATTACATTTGGCGCATGATTAATGATGGCAATTAAATTTCATTTTAATTCATTGCCATTTTCTTTTTCGGATAAAGTAAAGAAATTATACTCGCTTGGTGATTCCATACGTTGTCTGCATGTTGGACTTTTGAGCATAACGAGTCAAAAAACGAGACTAAAAGCCCCATTAAAATGAAAAATGTTCCGCCAAATAACTAAATTAAGCCATTAAAAAGTAGAAAATCTGCAAAAAACAGAGAGAGAGAGAAAAGAAAGAGAAAAAAAAGAAAGGAAATGAAAAATCACTTATATTTTGACGTCTTGAATTCAAATTATTGTTCGTCGCAATCACGAACTGCGATAGGATTCTACTCGTTTCGTTTCTTGTTTCTACAAATGGAATGGAAATGGCCAAGAAATTGGCACTTGTCATATTATGACTGGTGATTTTCTAGAACAAGTAATACGAGGCATATCCATCAAAAAATAGGAAATGGTGATTGGGATGCGGTCATAAAGCTAAAAGATTTTATGGCCGATATCCACCAGTACACTTATCATAAAGATCAGTTACAGTCTTAAATGATGGGGATTAGTAATCTGGAAATTTTGTAATTAGATGAAGTTTTGCTGTTTAAGTCCGTCTAAATAATAGTTTTTTACTGTAAAAAAAGTAATTTTATACAAAAACAAGCAAACCTTTTTTATGGGGGGGGGGGGGACCTGGGGCCCGTATAAAAAGCTAAAAGTTTGTATGTTTTAACTCACTTTTATTTTCACTTCAAACTTTTCAATATCTCAACTCTGCATCTGATTTTGAACATTTTCGCAATTGGAAGCATACATCTAGGACTAAACGGTTGCGAAAATAAAGGTCCTGCAGGTTAAATGGAAGACCCTGTATACAATAGCGTGGGAAATTTTCGCAAAAAATGAAAAAACACAAAAAAGTTCGAACTTGAAAAAAAAAATCATTATTACGTAAAATTTGGAGTTTTTTTTATTAAAATTTACGCTATTGCACAAAAAAATGTAAGTTTCCATGTTAAATTGTTAAATTAAAAAATTGAAAATCCACGGAATATAGAGATTGCAAAAAACACGCGAAATTAGTTAACAAAAGTCGACATACAAGCAGTATGATAATGCACTTTTATTGCAACGACGAGTAAATCAATCACATTTCTCAAACGAACTATAATGTTGTTATGGAAATCATTCTGTGTGTTTTGTTTCTGAATATGCTGTAATTTGTTTTGTGTTATCTCTTGTATTGTTATTTTAAACCGGTCGTATTTTTCTTTTGAAATATTAAAAAAAAAAAAAGCATAACTACAACGTGAGATTGGAAATTAAATGTGAGAGCGTCTTTATTTCTTTTCCTTCCTTTCATTTTCTCTGTCTTGAAGAACGAAACGTAGCTATTGCAGTCTCATCATTACATTGACTTTGACAAGTTCGATGAATTAAAGCTGAAGTTAAATTCTCAAATATTTACTGTCGACACTTTTCTTCATGGTGACGTCAGAGCATTACGCGATCAGTGATATTCACTATTCTATATGTGAGGATAACTTTTGACTTGAATGATCTATAGAACATTGTAGCCTTCAGAAAATATTTCGTACAGAAGTGGGAAATGGTCTAGAAAGGTCTGGGCCTTACTACCTGCTGATTATTTCGCAGCAGCTGCTGAGATCGTTCGAGCAATGAACAACATCATTTATAAACATACACGTCCAGGTTAAGTTACTTAAAGTAAATCGTGACGAATTTACTTATTTAAAATAAACTTTTGGAATCTACAGGTAAAGTAAATACTACGTGTATTTTAATTTGAATCAATTAGCTACAAAATAAAAGTATTATTATATTTTCTTTCATTAATAGTATGCTTAATTTAACATAACCTAAAGAAAAATTGAATGATGCAGAAAAATGGTCGTTTTTTTAATCAAAAATTTCTTTCATACTTTTCTTTCTAATATACCCGAACATTATGTGAAGCTATTTAAAATAACAATACAAGAGATAACACAAAACAAATTACAGCATATTCAAAAACAAAACACACAGAATAATTTTGATAACAACATAATAGTTCGTTTGAGAAATGTGCTTAATTTACTCGTAATTGTATTAAAAGCGCATTATCATACTACTTGTATGCCGACTTTTGTTAACTAATTTCGCGTGTGTTTTGCAATCTCTATACTCCATGGATTTTTAATTTAGCAATTTAACATGGAATCTTACACTTTTTGATAAATTAAAGCGTAAATTTTAATAAATAACTTAAAATTTTACGTAATGATGATTTTTCTTTTTTTCAAATTCGAACTTTTTCGTGTTTTTTAATTTTCTGCGAAATTTTCCCACACTATTGTATATATTTTTTATACCATCAGAAAGTGAGATTCCAACGAAAAAAACACGCTCCGATTTTTTAAATTAAAAAATAAATAATTTAAATCAAAAAATTGCAGTGTATTTGAGACATAAAAAGGTAACTTTTCACTAAGTTTCGTAAAAAAAAAAAAAAAAAAAAAAGTTTTTTTATGGGAGATAAAAATAAAAAACCAAAAAATTGGTTTTTTTTTTGAATTTTTCGCATAAATTTTGAGGTTATGTAAAAAAAGTGCAAATGCAAAAGTTGTAGTTCTTGTTATCACAAACAACTTTGTCATTTACTTTTTTTTGATAGGACTCGTAGTTTTGCCGGAAATCGTGATAAACAGTTTCCCCCCTCTCCCTTTCCCGAACTCAGATCGCCCGTAAATTATTTTTCCAATTAATTTTATTATATTTTCTTACTTTTAAAATGGGTTTCATCCTGTTCTAATTTTTTAAGTCTCAAACATTATTGGCACTGGCCTATAAATTTTCTAAATTGAAAAAAAGAAGGAAAAAAAATGAAATACGGCCGCGATCGACTGGTTGCCGACCGCTGCTTAAAGGATCGATCTGAAAAAAAATGAGACACGAATATATCGCCATATTAGAAGATCAACGATAATGGCACTTATTGAACAAAAAAAAAGCATTATTAGTCTTTTTTAGTGCTATTGAAAAGCGAAAGACTATGTTACATTACGTTGCGTAAAACCACACTGCAAAAGTTCGTACAATTAGAAATAAACTGTGTTTATTAACTCGCTATATTGACTTTGAAAGTATGCAAATGATTAACTTATAATGGTGCGCTTGTTTTGACAGTGCCGAATCTACGACGGGGGGGGGGGGGGGAGAAAACACACACAACACTAGGGTGAAGACGCCCGGGGCAAGGGGCTGCTTGTTCTCCCCAGATCCGACACTGTGTTTCGATCCTGTACAGAAATCAAAGACATAGCATCAGGAGAAACGAAGACATAGTGACGGGAGGAAAAGTAAAATCCAAACAGGGGTGCCCCGAACTTAAATTTTCAAAAGGGTAGAAATCTTCAATTTGCCGCATAAAACACTAAATTTTGGCCGAATAATGATATTTTTGACGAATGAAACTCCAAATTTCGGCAAAAATGATGAAAATTTTGCTGAACATAAGGAACTCCAAATTTTCCTGAATGATAATTTTGCCGAATCGTCAGAGAAAATTTGTCGAATAAGGAAATTTTTGGAAGGTCACAGCGACTTCCCGTGACCTCCCATTGGGACGCTCCCGAATCCAAACAAGGATTGCTTTGCCTGGATTTACTTTCTGAGCTCGATGACGCAAAGGATACGAAAATTACTGCAAACATTTTAACGACACTTCATTTTCAAGGTAACTCACATAGCCGTTACTTGACACTTCATATCTTATTTCCGACTGCTCCTGTATGTAGATTTTTCTTTCTTCCAACTCCCACAGTCGCCACACATCGTAGTATTTGCTGAGAAATTTAGCTGCAATTGCAGAAAAAAAATGGTAACTGATTGAATTATTATATGTTCCGTCACGTACTGTCTGGAGCCGAAACAAAATGCTCATTCGTCATTATTGTACTAGCAGAGGCGTCAGCAGTTGCTAAACATCCTTCTGGCAATTTTAAGCTTTTCTGTTGGAAGTGCCTTATTAGGTTTTTTTGGGAAAAAACTGCAATTGGCAGTGATCTTTAATGATAAAAGCGAACATGACTTTCAGAAATTTGCAAGGGAACTGTATACTTCAGGGCCAGACTGACGTTCGTCCAAAAATGGCAATTTCCAGGTTATTACTTTAATGTATGTAGAATCCTATTCTGTCGTGGGCAGTGTATCTACGGAAATGACGTTTTGAGATATTTGAAAAAAAAAAACCGCTTTTTGGTTTTAATACTAACTACAGGGAATTCTTGGTATTTGAAGTTTTTTTCAGCGGAAACTAAATAAGCGAGTTTGTATAATAAAGCTAACGTAAAACAGATGACGAATAAATAAATAAATAACATTTTGACATCTTGAATTCAAATTATGTTTTTCGCAATTACCAGCGTGTATGTGTATGTGTAGGATATGGAAGCAACCGCCCAAGAGGAGTGGATTCCGGTGAACGGGACAGTGCTGCTTGTAGAGAACCAGGGAGGATATTTAAAAGAGCATTATGCAGCCTAAAATGCGAAATATTTTTTTTTCTCAACTTCCTAAATTAGTTTGAAATTTCGTTTTCAGCAATATCATACAGTGAAACCTGTGTAAGTTTACCACTCGCGGTGCACTACTTGAGTGATCAACTTACAGAGTTGTTTTTTTTTGGTAAGGGCTAATTCCGTGCCTGAAAAAAGCGGTCAACTTCACAGGTTTTACTGTAGGGAGTACTCACCCCCTCCCCAAGATAGCCTAAAATTGACTTCAGTTTCGAACACAATTTTGAAAGGGAACCCCCTCTATTGTTATCAAACACAACATAAAATTCACTTTTTCAGACTTTAATATCCTCAAATCACCAAATACAGTTAAAAATTGACTTCAATATTGAAAGAAAAAAAAAAGCTAGGACCCCCCCCCCCCCCAACAGTATCAGAAGTTCCAACTTGTTATTGTACAGCTTCGGGGAGGTGTTATAGGGGTGTTCTGTGGGTTTCACTTCTGTAGAAAAGCCAGGGGTGATAGCAGATTAAAGTAAAATTTTCTGAAGACAGTGCGAAATTTTCAAAAACTATGAGGAAGCACCCTTTCCCTCGTGAAAACTCATCAAATATGCATACAAAAATCATTGAAAAAAAAATCATTTTAAAAGTTCTTTTTTTTAAATAATTTTCCTGTTTTGGAATGTGTTGGTCTGCTCAAAATTTTCGGAAACGGCAACCTAAAATTTTCGGATCAAACACTCCTGAGAAAAGTGATTAGGCAGGGGTGAAATTAAACGATTTTTTTTTAAATACCGTAAATGCGGGCTATTATGGCCCTAATTGAGAAAAAGATACAACGTTCTGTCAATCTACAAGAAGCAGTTTTTAAGCGTATTTTGACAGAATGAGCAAGACAGCATCCCCAAGCACTTGGTTATGTATGCCAAGCAGCTCGATAGCTTTGCTCAAGAAGCAACACTAGCAGGGCCTGATTACTGCGCAGGCCTACTAGGCCTGGGCCTGGGGCCCCCTCTTCCTAAGGGGCCCAAATTACTTAGCCTTCAGGGGGCCTCCAAATTATTGTGGGCCTTGGGCCTCACTTTTAGTTAGTCGGGCCTGAACACTAGTGATTCTGCATTCCTTGTGCAAACATGTGTCTTCATAACCTCTCAAACTTTTACATTGGTTAGAATTAATATTTCGGAATAGGTATTTAATTATAAGATCTATTATCATTTTTTAACAAAACTACATGAAAAGTTTTTAAAAAGCGTTAAAACTTATTTTTTTTTTAAATAAAAAACCAAAAAGTGCCCGAAATTTTATCTCACAAAAGTCTTTGTACACATTAAAAAATATCCATATATTATTGAATAATCTAACTTTTTATTAAGTTATTATTTAGTAGAATATCATGCAGTATCAACAACACATTTTAAACGCCTGGGAATAAATTTCATTCTTTTTTCTTTCTTTTTTTGCGTAATTTCTGAGTAAGTGTTCAACCACACTTTGAGTCTTACTGTTTCTAGCTATATTTTCGCTTCAAAACCGTATTAACTAATCCAACTAATTTCTTAAGATTAAATTCCAAACTTTTTCTTCTACTTACAGTTATACAACAATTTAACCAAAAAATGTTGAATTCATTTTTATCTGTAAGTAAGACGTAATTGTAAAACGTTTTGAGCTTATTTATCATTGATTTTGCGACGAAAAGCGTAAGCATTCTGTTTTTCGCACGACCAAGAAAATTTCTGCGGGAAGAGGTCCCATTTAATCCAGCTAATCACAGAACTTGGTGAGCAATTTTAGGTGAAAATTAAATGTAAAATTTTTCATTTAACTCTGAAGAAACATTTACAGCATTCAAATGTGTATTGTTCATAATTTTTTTTAACTTTAAATCTCCGATCACGCTTTGTTAACTTTGCCGTTGACCTTTTCTTACCTTGTTTTCGGTCCGAGTCTTTTCTTTAAAGCATTTTATCTAGCACTTTACTATCGAATGGTATACATTATCTAATTCTGAGACATTTTTAAACCAATTTACCGCTACCATGAGGAAAAAAATCAAATTTCGGATGGTGTTTGTTGTTTTTTTACGAGTACCAGCCATTTTAAAGTAATAAGCACAATATTAAGGAATAAATAAACAAAAAATTAAAGTCAAATGACTTTTAAGCGTCAACACAATGCAAAAATATTAAATAAATGGCATATGATAATTTTAATCATGAATTTATTCGAAAATATTGGAGTGTACGATGACTTTTGTGGAGTGTTATTTCTCTGTCTCTTCGTTTTTTCGACACATTTCAAAGAGAATATCCGTCAATATTTTGAAAACACTACTGGGTTGTATTTAGAATGACATAGGAATGATGTGAAAAAATATTGGACTTCATAGTTGAATTCAGTTTTGCGTAATTTTGGTTTTACTAAAAAATTTCAAAGTGTACGAGCACTTTTGGGAGCCACTGTACATGTGTGCCCCGGGCGGTACTTTTTGGGGGGCGGCAGTTTCACACTTTTGATGCGGAAAAATTCAACGCGTTTTCTCAATTAGAAAGTCATGCTTTTAATCTATTACTGGAGGCAAAAAAAAAAAGCTTCGAATTGTACGGTTTTGTTACGACTATGATAATAAAAGTACTCTAATATACAAAACATGTGTTTTTCTTGTGGACATTTCTTTGCTATTGTTTGTTTTTTCTCTTCCTACCTTTGAAACTACAGACTGAGGGAGGTGGTAGTGTATAGTCTAGAGACCATGTTTTGTTTTCTTTTTTTCTCCTTTTACTGTTAAGGTTAACTATCGGAACAAAATAAGTTTAATATGGAAACAATAAGCTTCAAATCTTTCGTTATATGATGAAGCTACTCCTTGATTTTAAGAAAGTTCCCTCTGGAAATCACCTTATATATATATATATATATATATATATATATATATATATATATATATAAAAACACTGTTTTTTTGAAAGGAAAGTGTAACAAGAGAAAAGAAGAGAGGTCTTAAATAGTAGGCGATTTCTTGCTCACTTTCAGAATAGCATTTCAACAATTGCTTTTATTGGCAATTGATTACAAAACTTGCATCAAGACAAAATGAATTTTATGTTAATTTTATAAAAAACACTTATTCACAACTCAAATAACGATTGCTTGCAATACTGTTTTACATCAACAAATTCCTTTAATCAATGAGTTTCACATTTAGTCATTCATTTTAAAGAAATGTTTTTAGTCAGTAAAATCATGTCTAGGCAAAGCCTTTCATATTTACACAAAAAGTAATGATTTTTGATGCAAGCTTTTCTTATGGGTAAACGAATGTAAAAAGGCCCTCTTTATCTTATCGCCCTCTATCAGTGAAAAAGAGAATCATCTAAAATTGGTAATATAGCAGTACCAGATCTAGAGAAGGGGAGGGGGAGGGAGACTTACTCCTACCCTGGATGGTGGCAACTTCTGAGTTTGTCAACATTAAAGTGATTCGTTCAAGCGCGAATCCAAAAAGGAGTTATAACTCCCTTTGAGAAACTAAATTGACCGTAAATTTGCGATTCTAAAACTTTAAATTAGGAAAATTTCCCCGACATTTATGCTCCTTCCTACTGTCACAAAGCATAAAATGTATTTTCCACTTACTATCCCTTTCTCCCTTAACTTGGCTAAACATAGTCTAAAACAGCGTTTTGGGGGGCTCCATTTTCCTCCCCATCCCCCGTTTCCGCTGTCCATTGTCCAACGTTGCCAAAGATAACTTTAAAATGTGTTTTGAGCTCGGAGAATTTGGATTTGAACCCTCCGAAGACAGCTTAAAATTGCGTTGTTAAACACTCAATATATCTCATATTTTTCGGGAAGAGCAACAGAACCTTTCTGTCCCTCAACGTCACTAAACAGCCTAAAAGTGTAGTATCAGGCCTTAAGTCTCGAAACATTTCCAAGGGATAACGCTCACCCAGCCCTTCACGTTTCATCTTTTAGCTGAATATTGAGTTTTTAAACTTCAATTCCAGCAAATTCCAGAGGGTCTTTGTTGGAGTTAGGGGAGGCCCTTACACCATTTACAGCCTACTTTTACTTGTTTTTCAGTGTAGATGAAAAACTTTCCGGGCAGAGCGCCCCTGAACCTTCTCCAATATCTTCACGTATCCAAAGATAGCCTCAAATTGCCCTTTTAACCCTTTAATTTCCGAAAAATTCCTGGAGAAGTTCCGACCTCCTAACGTTTCCAAATAAATAAAAATAATTTTAATTTTGAAAAAAAAAAAAAAAAGGGGAGCTCCAAGTCTTTCTTCTATATGCGTTACTAAAATTGCCTGAGATTCTCAATTTTGACTTAACATTTTGGAATTTTTCGGTGGCGCTACGAAGACCTTTTGTTTTCTCTTCTGCAAGAAAAATAAGAAGGGAAAAAATAAATTTATTTTCTTCTTCATTAAAATCTTATTAAAATACTTTTGACTCTTTAATGTATTAACTATTTCTCATCAAAAGGGCGGCAAATTGAGGAACCGCCCCGGGCGGCAGAAAGTGTAGCTATGCCACTGCATGTGTGCATATATATATGCACACACTAACTGAAAGTTATGAATGTTGTATTAAAAATGCCGTTACATCGGGCGCCGGACAATTGAATCGGCTGCTTTAATGAATCAATTCCTCAAAAACAATGAAATTCAGCTTTAACATTAAAAAATTGCCAGAAATTGGAGTCAAACACGCCGCTTAAATGAATTGAGCGTATGTGACGGACCATTTCCCACAAACATGTGATGCATTAGTGCAGTTTTTTTTTTGTTCTTTGCCTTCGTTTAGTAAAATGAGTTTTTTTTTTTTTTTTTCCGGTGAATAGTGAAATGAAGGGAGGGCAGAATGTTGCACACTTTTAGTAATACTAAAACCGAGGACTATAGGAAAATTTATGACATAATGTCTGAATTAATTACAGTGAAACCTGTGTAAGTTGACCACTTGCGGTGCACTACTTTGGTGGTCAACTTAAACAAGTGGTCAACTTACAAAGATTGATTTATGTGATAAGGGCTAATTCCGTGCCTGAAAAAAGCGTTCAACTTAGATAGGTGGTCAACTTACAAGGGTGGTCACACGTTTTACTGTACTACCTACTTTTAGCAATCAATAAGAGATGCATTTTTCAAATCGCATAATGAAAAATCTGAATTTTGTAATTGCTTTTTCATACTGTTTTATGATAAAATTCTTAAAATAATCAGAGTATGGGGTTTTTGATAAACAGTATACTTCTAATGGCATTTGGTTAATCTAAAAATTAAATAAAGTTCTCTTAAATTGAATGCAGAATTCCACTTAAAAAAAAGCGCGCATTTTTGCTTTATTGGTTCAAAGCTTTTTAAAACAAACATGATTCATAGCGGTGATCACTTTATAACCCAAATTCAAAATAATGGAATACTTCTCACTTTTTGGAAAAAAGTTTATTCCAACCAAATATAAGTGCAAAATAGGTATTTAAATGAACGTGCCCCTTTGTTGGACCTTAAAGTTTCTTGGACCCTTTCAAATATACTCAATTAAAAATAATCTTAGACAGAATAATCCAAACGTTTATAGTGATGAAGATTTACATTGAGTCAAAAAATTAGAATATTCAAATTAAAGGGGGGAAAAACACTTTCAAAAGAAACAATATCAATACTAGAATGCGTCTTTTTTGCTAAATTCAGTGCTTTAATCCTTTTTCACACGGATTCTACCACCTGTTTACACTAAACGTTTTTGACACTGTTTCCATACCCTCTTTAATGCGGCAACGAGCTCAGTTTGGTTGACAGGCACCAGGTCTTGAACCGCTTTCTTTAGATTTGACGGTACTACAAATTCTTGATCGAATTGAGATTGGTATGGTAGAGTTGCTTGACCAGTTTGATACCCAAATTCCTCTTTCTGTTTAAAATCTATGAGTGGATTTAGAGATGTGACACGGAGTAGAATCTTGCTGAAAGATAAAATGTGTAACTGCTGTGCCTCAGATGAAGTATCATGCAGTGTT